>NW_026867921.1:0-89796 GCF_020745735.1 Hemiscyllium ocellatum
TTTTCTCCAACCAGGTTAAAACTATGACCCCTCGTGTTAGTCATTTCTGCCCTGGGAAATAGTCTCTGGCTATCGACTCTATCTATGCCTCTCATTATCTTGTATACCTCAATTAGGTCCCCTCTTCTCCTCCTTTTCTCCAGTGAAAAAAGTCCAAGCTCAGTCAACCTCTCCTCATAAGATAATCCTCCAGTCCAGGCAGCATCCTGGTAAACCTCCTCTGAACCCTCTCCAAAGCATTCACATCTTTCCTGTAATAGGGCGACCAGAACTGGATGCAGTATTCCAAGTGCGGTCTCAGCAAAGTTTTATAGAGCTGCAACAAGACCTCACGACTCTTAAACTCAACTCCATATGTTTTCTTAATACCCTGTCCACTTGGGTGGCCATTTTAAGGGATCTATGTACCTGCACACCAAGATCCCTCTGTTCCTCCACACTGCCAAGAATCCTATCCTTAACCCTGTACTCAGCTTTCAAATTCGACCTTCCAAAATGCATCACCTCGCATTTATCCAGGTTGAACTGCATCTGCCACCTCTCAGCCCATCTCTGCATCCTGTCAATGTCCCACTGCAGCCTACAACAGCCCTCTATGTTGTCAACAGCCCTCTATACAGCTCACCAACCTTTGTGTCATCTGCAAACTTGCTGACCCATCCTTCAATCCCCGCATCCAAGTCATTAATAAAAATTACAAACAGTAGCGGCCCAAGGACAGAGCCCTGTGGAACACCAATAAAAGATGACTGGCTTCTTCTTCCCAATGACACTCGCATTTCTGTGCCAAATTCTCTTTGCACCTGGATTGCACCAAAGATCATCTGACACACTTAGGGTGGCATGCTGGCTCAGTGAGTAGCATTGCTGCCTCGTGACTGTGTGGAGTTTGCACATTCTCCCTGTTTCTGCATGGGTTTCCTCCAGGTGCTCCAGTTTCCTCCCACAATCCAAAGATCTGCAGGTGAGGTGAATTGGCCATGCTAAAGTGCACTTGGTATTTTAGACCTTAAAAGATGTGATTGGGGAATTGAAACAGAAAGCAAGGAAAAGCAGATGACTTAAACCAATATTATGTATATATTGACTGTGGAGGACACTATACACTTGCCAAAGATATCAGATAAGCAAGGTATTAATGGGAACAATGTCTTTTCAAATCTCAACTGAAAGGAATAAAGTATAAGGGACTGAAGGCAAACAAATCACCAGGACTTTACAGTCTGCATCCAAGGGTTTTGAGGTTAATGACTGCAGAACAGGCATTGGTTGAAGTATTCCAGAACTCACTTGATTCTGGCACAGTTAAAGTGGATTATAAATGTGACACACTTGTATAAGAAGGGATACAGAAAAAAGGAAACTTTAGACAGTTAACCTGACATTTGTCATTGAAAAACATTAAGTTCATTAGAAAAAGGAAATGGCTGGTTATTTACAAAAGCTTGACATAATCAGAATCAAGATGGTCCCGTGAAAAGGAAACCATGTTTGACAAATTTGTTAGAATTCTTTGAGGATTTATAAAACAGAATTGATGAAGGGCAATCAGCTGTTGTAATGTACTTGAATTTCTAGAAGGCATTCAATAAGGTACCACATAAAAGGTTATTGCACAAGATAGGTGCTCATGGTAATTCGGAGTTATGTATTAGCATGATTTGGTTAATACACAAAAGACAGAGAGTCCAGATAACGGGTCTTTTTCATGTCGGAAAGACATAATTAGTGGAGATGCTTTTATTTCATTCATGGAATGTAGGTGTTGCTGGCTGGGCCTGTATTAAATGCCCATTTGTAGCTGTCCTTGAGAAGGTAGCAGTGTGTAAAATTAGAGGGTTCCAGGATTTTTATCCAGTGGTACTGCATGAACTGTTGCATACTTCCAAGTCAGAGTGGTGAGTAGTAGCATTTGCATGTGACTACTGTTAGGAAGGTGCTGTCAGAAACTAAACTGAGCTAGCCATAAAAATATTGGGGCTACAAGAGTACCTGAGAGTTTAGGGGTGCATCTTTTCGATGTTTCGGTTTTTAGTGAGCTTTGTTGATGGAAAGAGTTAATGTTACAAATACAGTGTCTATCAACTGAGTTGCTTTGCCCTGGATGATGTCAACCTTAAGTGTTTTTGGAGCTGCACTCATCCAGGCAATCGTGGAGCATTACACAACACTCCTGACTTGTGCCTTGGACTGGCGTTGGGGAGTCAAGAGGTGAGTTGATTGCTGAAGGACCCCTAAACTTGCAGGTGCTCTTGTAGCCCCAGTATTTTTATGGCTAGCTCAGTTTAGTTTCTGGTCAATGGTAACCTCCACACTGGGAAGATGGGGTCGGTAGGGTGGGAAGGTGGTGGAGAGGTGATTCATTTTCCTTGCTCTTCCTTATTTTGATGCAAACTAATTCCATATCAAGATATATTTCTCCTATTTCACTGTTCTCCAATACAACCCTTATTAACAATGCTACCCCACCTCCTTTTCTTCATTTTCCTTTTTTCAGAACATTAAATACCCTTGAGTATTGAGTTTCCAGTCGTCCTCACCTGAGGAATGTCTTCGCTTCTCTGAAAGTTCTCTGACGTCTTATTTGTTTGTTTCTTTTTGGGCCATCAACTCATCTATCTTGTTGGAAAAGTTGCATGCATTCAGGTGAAGAACCTTAAGCTTTGTTGTTTTTTTTACTATTGATAGTTATTCTATGTTAATGTCTTGCTGTGTTCTTCTGCTTATAATTTCTACCTATCCTGTTACACTGAGGCAGGACTGCAGGATCAAAGTCGAGAGTGTAGTGCTGAAAAAGCACAGCAGGTCAGGCAGCATCCGAGGAGCAGGTGAATTGATGTTCAGGCATAAATCCTTCAATCAGGAATGGTCAGTCAGGGAGTGATCCCACACTCAGTCAAATAGCTTGTCCAATCTTACTCCAAGGGATTGGAAATTTTCAATCAGTACTTCGGTCTGAACAAATTCTATGGATCTGTGTTCTTGCAGTCTATGGATTGGGCGATGGCCAGTCTTGCAGGACAGGTGCACTTATTTACAAGGATCACAAGTAGGTCAGTCTGGAACCTGTGGAGACATCAATTCTGAGCTGGGGCTGGGGCTTTTTGGGCTGGGTGTTGACTTTGTAATGATACTGAGATGGAGCAATTTGAGTTGAAAAGCTAAAAGCTCAACAGGAGGCAGGAACAGTAACACAAAAGAAAACATGAAAAATGGGACAAGGAGGCCAGAACAATACAACAATGTCTCGAGCATAACACATTCATTCATTGCTTCAAACTGATTTCATCCGTTCTTTGAATCAATCTTCAAACATACATTCAATAACTCAAATTTATTAATTGTTTCAATGAAAGTAACTCATTGCATACATTTACCGCATATAACTGCACTCATTTATTTTCTAAAACAAACTGCAAACGTTCATTCAATTAAATCAACTGCACGTGTTATTCAATGAGTAGAGCTTATCTCATGAGTACAATGTCTCGATCTTAACGCAAGCATTCAATGATGCCAACTGCATTTTTTCATTCACTGAATGAAAGTTCAACGTGCATTCATTTAATCAAACGTCATTCATTGATTCAATGAAACAAACTTAACTCGTACATCTAATGATTCACACTGCACGGATCTATTTACTGAAATAGATTGCATTCTTTCAATTCATTCAGTGAATCAAACTGCTCATCTTCATTCAATGAAACAAATTGCAAGTGTTCATTCAATGAATAGAGAGTATCTCATTCATACATTATCTCGAGCTTAACACATTCATTCAAAGAAAGAAATTGCATTCGTTCTTTCATTCAAACAAATTTTAAATCGTACATTCAATGAACCAAAATTTAATCATTTCTTCAATGAAACTACCTAGACTCGCCATTTAATGAATCAAACTGCAACCATTTATTTGCAGAAACAAAATGCATTCATTTGTTCATTCATTCAGTCAATCGAAGTGAACTTATTCATTCATTGTATGAAGCTGCACGTAGTAATTGAATGAATAGGAGCTTATCTCACGAATACAATGTCTCGAGCTGAACACATTCATTCATAGCCTCAAACTGATTTCATTCATTCTTTGAATCAAACGTCAAACATACATTCAATAAATCAAAATTTATTCATTGATTCAATGAAAGCAACTCATTGCACACATTTGCTGAATATAACTGCAATCATTTCTTCTCTAAAACAAACTGCCAGCATTCTTTCTATCAAACCAGCTGCACGTGTTATTCAATGAGTAGAGCATATCTCATGAGTGCAATGTCTCGATCTTAACGCAAGCATTCAATGATACCAACCGCATTTTTTTCATTCACTGAATGAAACTTCAATCGTACATTCACTCAATCAAACGTTATTCGTTGATTCAATGAAACAAACCGATCTCGTACATCTAATGAATCACACTGCACTGATCTATTTACTGAAATAAATTGTATTCTTTCAATTCATTCAGTGAATCAAACTGCACACATTCATTCAATGAAACAAATTGCAAGTGTTCATTCAATGAATGGAGAGTATCTCATCCATACAATAACTCGAGCGTAACACCCATTCATAGAAACAAACGGCATTCGTTCTTTCATTCAAACAAACTTTAAATCGTACATTCAATGAACCAAACGTTATTCATTTATTTATTGACATTACCTAGACTCTACATTTAATGAATCAAACTGCAACCATTTATTTGCAGAAACAAAATACATTCATTTATTTATTCATTCAGTGAATCGAAGGGAACTTATTCACTCAATGTATGAAGCTGCACGTATTAATTCAATGAATAGAGCTAATCTCACGAATACAATGTCTCGAGCTTAACACATTCATTCATAGTTTCAAACTGATTTCATCCGCTCTTTGAATCAAACTTCAAACATGCATTCAACAAATCAAAATTTATTCATTGATTCCATGAAAATAAGTCATTGCATACGTTTAGTGAATCTAACTGCACTCATTTATTTACTAAAACAAACTGCAAACATTCATTCAATTCAACCAACTGCAGGTGTTAATTCAATGAGTAGAGCTTATCTCATGAGTACCATGCCTCACTCTCTACGCAAGCATTCAATGATGCCAATTTCATTTATTCATTCACTGAATGAAACATCAATCGTACATTCCATGAATCAAACGTTATTCATTGATTCAGTGAACGACACATTGTATTCATGAGAAAAATTCTACTCATCGAATTAACACGTGCAGTTTGTTTAATTGAATGTTCGAGTGCAATACCTCCCTCTGCTTCCCGAATGATCCGAAGTTCATCCAGCTCCACCTCCCACATTCTGCAGAAGGAACATTCAACTGCCCTAACCTCCATTCTCACGATACCTAATTCCAAATGGACTTTCTCACATCAAGAAGACCGCTTAACCTTCCTGCTCTGAGTGCAGTTTAGTTTCGCATCAGCCAGTGACTGGAAAGCATACGTTACTGGACGTTCCTCTCTGTTGAATCACCAGTGAGTTGACATTACCCTGCTACCCTATTCAATAAGTCAAAATTTATTCATTGATTCAATGAAAGTAATTTCGTACATTCACTGAATCTAACTGCACTCATTTATTTGCAGAAACAAACTGCAAACAATCATTCAATCAAACCAACTGTACCTGTTGATTCAATGAGTACAGCTTATCTCATGAGTACAATTTCTCGTCTTAACGCAAGCATTCAATGATGCCAATTTCATTTATTCATTCACTGAATTAAACTTCAATCGTACATTCCATGATTCAAACGTTATTCATTGATTCAATGAAACAAACCTAACTCATACATCTAATGAATCAAACTGCAGTTTATTTATTGAAAGAAACTGCATTCATTCAGTCATAAGTGCATCAAACTGCACTCATTCTTTCAACGAAACAATGTTAATGAGCTTGTTAATGAGCACATGTTAATGAGCATATCTCATGAATACAATCTCTCGAGCTGAGTGCGTTAATTCAATGAAACAAACTGCATTCAATTATTGAATGAAACGTCAATCGGATATACTGTGAGTCGAACGTTATTCATTGATTCAATAAAACTAACTAGATACTTTCATTTCATGAATCAACATGCACTCATATATTTAATGAAACAAACTGCACTCGGACATTCAATGAAACAAACTGTAGCCACCCAGTTAAGAGGAAGCAGGAAGATTGTGTAAGGTGGAGGAGACAAGGCTCAGACGAGGTTCTTGAGGTTTACAAGGTAGCCACGAAGGAACTAAAGAATGGACGTAGGAGAGCTACAAGGGGGCATAAAGAAACATTAGTGGGTAGGATTAAGGAAACACTAAGACATTCAAAGCTTATGTGAGGAACAAGAGGATGGCCAGAGGATGATCAGAGATAGTGAAGTGAATTTGTGCCTGGAGTCAATGGACATAGGGGAGATCTTTAATGAATACTTTGCTTCAGTATTCACCAGTGAGAGGGATTTTGTCGTTTATCAGGACAGCAGAAACAGAATGTTACCCTACAACAGGTAGATGTTAACAAAAATGATGTGCTGAAAAATTTGAAAAGCATGGGGATAAATAAGTCCCATGGGCCACACGGGATATATTCAAGGTGACACGAAATGAGGGAAGAGGTTGCTGCATTTTGGTACTGATCCATGAGTCCTTAGTGTCCACTGGAGTATTAGCAGATGATTGGAGGATAGCAAATATTATTCTCTTGTTATAGAAAGGGAATGAGATAATCCTGGGAATTACAGACTATTCAGCCATACGACTGTGGCATGCAAATTATTGTATTCGATTCTGAGAGACAGGATTTATGACTACTTGGAAAACCATAGTTTGACTAGTAATAATCAGTATAGCTTTGTGAGTCCAGTCATGCTTATTGAAGACTTTGAGGATGTGACAAAACACGTTGATGAAGGTAGAACAGTGGATGTGGTGTACATCGATTTTAGCAAGGCATTTGTTAACCTTCCTGATGTTCGCTTTATTCAAAATGTAATCAGAGATGAGATACAGGGAAATTTAGCTGGCTGGATGGAGAATTGGCTGGCCATTGAAGACAGAGGTTGGTCATAGATGTCAAGTATTCAGCCTGGACCTTGGTGACCAGTGGCGTTCCACAAGGACGTCCTGGGATTACCAGAATCCTCCAAAAATACCTATGAGAGTTTATACAAGACTGCCACTTGCGGTATCATCAGCCTACACCTTTTTCCAGTGGACAATGGAGAACATTTTAAAAGGGTTACCCCAGGTCACCAATAATCTGAATTAATTCCTATCAAACAGAAAGACAAGTAAAGAGCACTTAGAGAACATGGACATAGTGCTACAATCTTTCTATGCGAGCGGTATATACCTGAGAAGGGGAAAATGTGTGTTCCAGGTGCCCCAAGTGATCGACTTGGGTCAAGGAGTTGACAAGATCAGATTACACCTATTGGAAAATAAAGTGACTGAAATCATAGGTGCCTGGCTCTACTGAAGCTTATGTCTGTCATAAGGTAATAACTATTATTATTCTATAATTATTATAGAAACTTCCTATGTAACCTGGCCTCCCTCTTGGCACCCTTGCACCTGCTATTGTAAAAGGGTCAGCCTTTGAAATGGTCATGCGGCCTTAATGGAATTGAAAGAAACAACTATCTTTGTCTAGGGTGTTAGCACACAGCGATCCTAAGCGAGAGATGATCCTGACATATCAGGGTATCAGGGTAATGTCAGCTCACTGGTGGCTCAACAGAGAGGAACGCGCAGTAACGTATGCTTTCCGGTCATTGGCTGATGCGAAACTCAAATGCACTCAGAGCAGGAAGGTTAAGCGGTCTTCTTTGCCGTGAGAAAGTCAATTTGGAATTTAGAAAAGTGGAAATGAAGGTTACGGCAGTTGAATGTTCCTTCTGCAGAATGTGGGCGGGGTTAAGGGTCACATAAGTGTCCCCGCTGGCTACATCTGCGGGAAGTGCACCCAACTCCAGCCTCTCGAAAACAGTGTTAGAGAACTGGAGCTGGAGCTGGATGAACTTCGGATCATTCGGGAGGCAGAGGGAATTATTGCACTCGAACATTCAATGAAACAAACTGCACGTGTTAATTCAATGAGTAGAAATTTTCTCAAGAATACAATGTGCCGAGACTAACGCACTAAATGTGCCTAATCAAACAAACTGCATTCATTCATTCAATCTTACATGCAATGAAAATTTATTCATTGTTTCAATGAAGCTAATTTAGCAGTCATTGAATGATATCAACTGCACTCATTTATTTACTGAAAGACACTGCACATGTTCATTCAATGAAACAAACTGCACGGGTTAATTCAATGAGTAGAGCAATCTCATGAATACGATGTCTCTCGTGCATTGATTCATTGAAACAAACCGCATTCAATTATTGATTCAAACGTCAATCGTATATTAGGTGAATCGAACGTCACTCATTGATTCAATGAAACGAACTAGACACTTTCATTTCATGAATCAAACTGCCCTCATATATTTATTGAAACAAACTGCACTCGAACGTTCAATGAATCATACTACACACATTCATTCAATGAGTGGAACTTATCTCATGAATACAATGTCCCGAGCCAAACGCACTAAATGTGCCTAATCAAACAAACTGGATTCATTCTTTCATTCAATCTTGCATTCAATGAAAATTTATTCATTGTTTCAATGAAGCTAATTTGGCAGAGTCATTGAATGATATCAACTGCACTCATTTATTTACTGAAAGACACTGCACACATTCACTCAATGAAACAAACTGTACGGCTTAATTCAATGAGTAGAGCATATCTCATGAATACGATGTCTCGAGCCTAACGCATTTATTCAATGAAACAAAATGCATTCATTCAGGGAATGAAAATTCACTCGTACATTCAATGAATCAAACGTTATTCATTGATTCAATGAAACAAACTTAACTCGTACATCTAATGAATCACACTGCACTCATCTTTTTACTGAAACAAATTGCATTCGTTCAATTCATTCAGTCACTCAAACTGCACACATTCCTTCAATGAAACAAACTGCAGGTGTTCATTTGATGAGTAGAGCTTATCTCATGAATACAAGATCTCGAGTTTAACACATTAATTGAAAGAAACAAACTACATTTTTTCTATCATTCAAACACACAAATCGTACATTCAATCAATCATTTATTCAATGAAACTAACTAGTCAAACTGCAACCATTTATTTACAGAAACAAAATGCATTCATTCATTCAGTGACTCGAAGTGAACTTATCACTCAATGTAAGAAACTGCACGTAGTAATTCCGTGATTGGAGCTTATCTCACGAATACAATGTCTCGAGCTTCACACATTCATTCGTAGCATCAAACTGATCTCATCCGTTCTTTGAATCAAACATCAAACATGCATTCAATAAATCAAAAGTTAATCATTGAATCAATTAAAGTGCGTCATTTCATACATTTAATGAATCTAACTGCAGTCATTTATTTACTAAAACAACCTACATTCATTCAATCAAACCAACTGCAAGAGTACAATGTCTCGAGCTTAACGCATTCATTCAATAAAACCTACTGCATTCATTCATTCACTAAATGAAACTTCAATCATACATTCCATGAATCAAACTGCACTCATTTATTTCCTGAAACACACTGCATTCATTCAATCATGCCGTGCATCAAATTGCACTCATTCATTCAACGAAACAAACTGCACGTGTTAATGAGCTTATCTCATGAACACAATCTCTCGAGCCTAGTGCCTTAATTCAATGAAGCAAATTACATTCACTAATTGAATGAAACATCAATCGTAGATTCTGTGAATCAGACTTTACTCATTGATACAAAAAAACAAATTTCTTTCTTCCAATGAATCAAATTATATGAATCTGCCTGATTAGCTTCATTGAATCAATGAATAATGTTTGATTCATTGAATGTACGACGGAGCGAATGAATGAATGCAATTTTTTTCATTGAATGAATGCGTTAGGGTCGGCACTCGTTGAATTAACACGGACAGTTTCTTTTTCATTGAATGTATGAGTGCAGTTTGTTTCGTGAAATGAATGAGTGCAGTTTGATTCATGAAAATGATGTGTCAAGTTAGTTTCATTGAATCAAAGAATAACGATCGATTTGTTGAAAGTATAACTGAAGCTTCATTCAATGAACGAACGCAGTTTGTTTCATTGAATGAATGCGTTTAGGGGCTCGAGAGATTGCGTGCATGACTGGAGCTCCTTAACACGTGCAGTTTGTTTCATGAATGAATGAGTGCAACTTGATGCACTGCATGATTCAATGAAAGTACGATTGAAGTTTCATTCAAAGAATGAATGAATGTTTCATTGAATGAATGCGTTAAGCTCGAGACATCGTATTCATGAGATATGCTCTTCTCATTGAATTAGTAGGTGCGATTTGTTTCATTGAATGAATGAGTGCATTGTCTTACAGTAAATGAATGTGTGCAGTTAGTATCATTAAATGTCATTTAATGTATGACTTTAGTTAATTTCATTGTATCAATGAATAACGTTTGATTCGTTGAAGGTACGATTCAATCTTGTTTGAATGAAAGAACGAATGCAGTTTGATTCTTTGAGTGAATATGTTAGGCTCGAAGCTATTGAATTCATGAGCTACGCACTACTCAATAAAATAGCATTGTTTCATTGAATGAATGAGTGCAGTGTCTTGCAGGCAATGAATGTGTGCAGTTAGTATCATTAATTGAATCTGCCAAATTAGGATGCGTTAGGTTTCGGCACATTGTATTCGTGAGATCCATTCTACTCATTAAATTAACACGTGCAGTTTTTCATTGAACGCATGAATGCAGTTTGATTCATTAAATGAATTTGTCAAGGTAGTTTCGTCGAATCAATGAATAACGATTGATTTATTGAAAGTACGATTGAAGTATCATTCAAGGAATGAATGCAGTTTGTTTCATTGAATTAAGGCGTTAGGCTCGAGAGATTGTATTGAAGAGATTATTCTTGAAGTAGGGCTTATGCCGACAACGTCGATTCTCCTGATCCTTGGATGCTGCCTGACCTGCTGCCCGTTTCCAGCAACACAGTTTTCAGTTTCATGAGATAAGCTCATTAACACGTGCAGTTAGTTTCTTCGAATGAACGAGTGCAATTTGATGCACTGCATGACTGAATGAACGCTGTCTGTTTGAGTAAATAAATGAGTGCAGTTTGATTCATGAGATGTATGAGTTACGTTTGTTTCATTGAATCAATGAATAACGTTTGATTCATTTGAATGTACGATTGAATTTTCTTTCTGTGAATGAATGCAGATGATTTCATTGAATGAATGTATTCAGCTCGCGACATTGTATTCGTGAGATAAACCCTATACATTGAATTAACATGTGCAGTTTCATACATTGAGTGAATGAGTTGACTTCGATTCAATGAATACATTTTGATTCTGTAAATATAGGTTTGCTGTTTGACTCATTAAATGTATGAGTCTAGTTAGTTTCATTGAATCAATGAATAACGTTTGATTCATTGAATGTACGATTCATACTTGTTTGAATAAATGAAGGAATGCAGTTTGTTCTTTGAATGACTGCGTTAAGCTCGGGATATTGTATTCATGAGATCCGCTCTACTCATTGAATTAACACGTGCAGTTTGTTTAATTGAATGAATGTGTGTTGCTTGATTCACTGAATGAATGAGCGAATGCAATTTGTTTCAGTAAATAAATGAGGGCATTTTGATTCATTAGATGAACGAGTTAAGTTTGTTTCATTGAGTCAATGAATACGATTCAATTTTCAGTCTGTGAATGAATGAATTTTTTTCATTGAATGAATGCGTTAGGCTCTAGACATCGTATTCATGAGATATGCTCTGCTCATTGAATTAACACGTGCAGTTTGTTTCATTGTATGAATGAGTGCAGTGTCTTTCAGAAAATGAATGTGTGCAGTTGGCACCATGAAATGAATATACCAAATCAGCTTCATTGACTCAATGATGATCGTTTGATTCATTGAACGTACGATTGAATGAATGAATGAATGGAGTTTGTTTCATTGAATGAATGCGTTGGGCTCGGCACATTGTATTCATGAGATGAGTTCTACTCAGTGAATTAACACGTGCAGTTTTTTTTTCATTCAATGTATGAGTGCAGTTTATTTCATTAAACAAATGAGCGCAGTTTGATTCATTAAATGATTGTGTCAAGTTAATTTCATTCAATCAATGAATAACGATTGATTTATTGAAAGTATGATTGAGGGTTCATTCAATGAATGAATGTCGATTGTTTCATTGAATTAATGGTTAGGTTCGAGAGATTGTATTCATTAACACGCGCCGTTTGTTTCTTTGAACGAATGACTGCAGTTTGATGCACTGAATGATTGTATGAATGCAGTCTGTTTCAGTATATAAATGAGTGCAGTTTGATTCATTAGATGCATGAGTTAAGTTTCTTTCATTGAATCAATGAAAATGTTCGATTCATGGAAAGTACGATTGAAGTTTCATTCAATGAATGAATGCAGTTGGTTTCATTGAATGAATGCGTTAAGCTCGAAACATTGTACTCATGACATAAGCTCAACTCATTGAATGAACACGTGCAGTTGATTTCTTTGAATGTACGTTTGCAGGTTGTTTTAGTAAATAGGTTAGATTCAGTAAATGTATGAAGTTTTATTGAATCAGTGTATAACTTTTGATTTATTGAATGTACGTTTGAAGTTTGATTCAAAGAACGGATGAATGCAGTTTGATGCTATGAAAGAATGTGTTAAGCTCGCGACATTGTATTCGTTAGATAAACTCTATTCATTGAATTAACGCGTGCAGTTTCATACATCGAACGATTTCACTTCGATTCACTGAATGAATGAATGAATGCATTTTGTCTGAGTCATTAAATGTATGAATCTAATTAGTTTAATTGAATCAATGAATAACGTTTGATTCATTGCATGTACGATTCAAGTTTGTTTGAATGAATTAAGGAATGCAGTTTGTTTCTTTGAATGAATGTGTTAAGCTCGAGATATTGCATTCATGAGATACGCTCTACTCGTTGAATTAACGCGTGCAGATTGTTTAATTGAATGAATGTGCGCTGTTTGATTCACTGACTGAATGAACGAATGCAATTTGTTTTGATAAATAAGTGCAGTTTGATTCATGAGATGTATGAGTTAAGTTTGTTTCATTGAATCAATAAATAACGTTTGATTAATTGAATGTACGATTGTATGAATGAACGAATGCAGTTTGTTTCTTGAATGAATGTGTTAAGCTCGAGATATTGTATTCAGGAGAAACGCTCTATTCATTGAATTAACACGTTCAGTTTGTTTCATTGAATGTATGAGTATCTTTCAGTAAATGAACGTGTGCAATTCGAATCTTTAAAATGAATCTGCCAATTTAGCTTCATTGAATCAATGATTAACGTTTGATTCATTGAATATACGATTGTACGAATGAATGAATGCAGCTTGTTGCACTGAATGAATGCATTAGGGTCGGCGCATCGTATTCATGAGATAAGTTCTACTCTTTGAATTAAGACGTGCAGTTTTTTTCATTGAAGTATTTATTTACTACAAGAAAGTGCATTCAGTCTTTCATTCAGTGAAACAAATGTGCACCCTTTCATTCAATGAAACAAACTGCATGCATTAATTCAGTGAGTAGAGCTTATCTTTTGAATACAATATCTCGAGCTTAACAGATTCAGCTTAACAGAATCGCCTCTGAAAAACTTCATTTTTCAACGTGAAAATTTCCTGCTGGATCTGAAAAGATATCAGAAAGCACTGCAGTTAGGGAAGAATTTTACAATTGAGGAAATATCCAGAGAGCAGGTGATAGCTCTGTGTAATCTCCAGTAAAAGAAGTTTACAAATTCAACTACTGTGAGCCATGGATAAACATTCAGAACAGACAAAAAGTACAACTTTGCAGTGTCTTAATCCACCCTTACTCAGCAAGATCTGTGTACATTTGCTACTCAATTTCCCGCTGACTACAATCCAATCAAAGTGATCATCCTCTTCTTATTTCTCAGTTTTACCCACATCGCCTCACTGGACAATCTCTCCAGAATATCCTCTCTAAGTACTGCCATGATGTTTATTCTAATCAAAAATGTCATTCCCTTCTTGTTCCTATAGTTTCTGTAATCGAGGTAATTGAACTGCTTTTCCTGTTCCTTCCTCAACCATGTTTCTGTCATAGCTATGATATCCCATGTACCCATCTCTGCACTGAGTTCATCTGCCTTATCTGTCAGGTCTCTTGCTTTGACATAAATGCAGTTTAATTTATCAGTCTTGCCTTGTTCACTGCTACCCTCTTGCTTACCTTGTCTATTTAACTTCCTGTCTCCAACTTTTGTACTCGCCTCAACCTTCTCTTCTGTCTCGCTACTGGTTAGGGTCTCACATTCCTGCCAGACCAGTTCAAATTTACTCTTGTAAACCTCATTTCCACAGAAGAGATATCCCCAAAAATCTAAATTTCTACCCTATAACTTTAACCCTTCAATTATATACCCTTTCCTACTCTCATTATCATATAACACTGTGAGTACTCCAGAGATTATTACCGTTGAGGTCCAGCTTTTTAAATTTCTTGTCAATTTCTAAATATTGATTCTTCAGGATCTCATCCTGTGTATAACAACCTCCAGCTGAGGTTAGCTGGCAAGTTTGTTTGCAGACGTTTCATCACTATACTAGATAACATAATCAGTGCGCCTCTGCTGAACAATTGGTGTTCTGTCCTGCTTGCTATTCATGGTCTGGGTCCATTGGGATTGGCGGTGTTATTTCCTGTTTTGTTGTTGGTAGTGTTTCAACATCTGGCTGCTCAGACTCCATTTTGAGAAATTGCTGCAGTTGAATTGAGATATGCTTTACCCTGGCACTGGGGAGGTAACACACTATTTTGGAATCTCACTTGTGGCCTCAGAAATACCTCTCCATGCCCCTGACTAGAGTGTCCCCTAGTCGTGCTTGGACTTTGCCATAGCATGATTTGCAGCAGAGCCAGTCATGATGCCACAGATGAGATTGTTTCCAGCCTTCCCTCCCTGAACAGTATCTAAGCAATACCCTCTCTTTAGAGATATGAGGGGTTCTCATAGAAATGTATAAGATCATGAGAGGCATGGTTATTGTGAATGCGCTCAGCCTTTTTCAAGGAATTGAGGATGAGAAGGCATCCATTTAAGGTTAGAGAGAAAAGAATAAAAGAGAACCTGAAGGGTAACTATTTTTACACAGAGGGTGGGATGCATACGGAATGAGCTTTCAATGAAAGTTGATGACATTAACAACATTTTTTAAAAATTTGGATAAATACGTGGGATTGGAAAAGTTTGGAAGTACTTGGCCAAGTGAAAAGAAATGGGGTTTGCTTGGATGGACATTTTGGTGAGCATGGACTAGTTTGGGCATAAGGGCCTGTCTCCATGCTGTGGGATTCTATGACTCTATGACTTGTTTGAAATGGGTTTTCCGCAGGTGACCTGTATTCGACCCGTCTATCTCTCTTTGCAGTAACATATTCACCTGACTAAACCTACCTAATACTGTTCTAATTAGCCTTCTTGATGAAGGATTTTTGTCCAAACATCGATTTTCCTGCTCCTTGGATGCTGCCTGACCTGCTGTGCTTTTCCAGCACTGCTCTAGTCTTGACTCTAATCTCCAGCATCTGCAGTACCCACTTTCACTTTAGTCTTCCCCACCACCAACCTGGTAATTTCACATGAAGATCAGTCTTATCTTTATCAAGTTTATTGGGATGACTGTGACTCACTATCAGACATTTTAACATAGAACATAGAACAGTACAGTACAGAACAGGCCCTTCAGCCCACGATGTTGTGCCGACCACTCATCATGTATGCACCCTCAAATTTCTGTGACCATGTGCATGTCCAGTAGTCTCTTAAATGTCTCCAATGACCTTGTTTCCGCAACTGCTGCTGGCAAGGCATTCCATGCTCTCACAACTATGTGTAAAGAACCCGCCTCTGACATCCCCTCTATACTTTTCTCCAACCAGGTTAAAACTATGACCCCTCGTGTTAATCATTTCTACCCTGGGAAATAGTCTCTGGCTATCGACTCTATCTATGCCTCTCATTATCTTGTATACCTCAATTAGGTCCCCTCTTCTCCTCCTTTTCTCCAGTGAAAAAAGTCCAAGCTCAGTCAACCTCTCCTCATAAGATAATCCTTCCAGTCCAGGCAGCTTCCTGGTAAACCTCCTCTGAACCCTCTCCAAAGCATTCACATCTTTCCTGTAATAGGGCGACCAGAACTGGATGCAGTATTCCAAGTGCGGTCTCAGCAAAGTTTTATAGAGCTGCAACAAGACCTCACGACTCTTAAACTCAACTCCATATGTTTTCTTAATAACTCTGTCCACTTGGGTGGCCATTTTAAGGGATCTATGTACCTGCACACCAAGATCCCTCTGTTCCTCCACACTGCCAAGAATCCTATCCTTAATCCTGTACTCAGCTTTCAAATTCGACCTTCCAAAATGCATCACCTCGCATTTATCCAGGTTGAACTGCATCTGCCACCTCTCAGCCCATCTCTGCATCCTGTCAATGTCCCACTGCAGCCTACAACAGCCCTCTATGTTGTCAACAGCCCTCTATACAGCTCACCAACCTTTGTGTCATCTGCAAACTTGCTGACCCATCCTTCAATCCCCGCATCCAAGTCATTAATAAAAATTACAAACAGTAGCGGCCCAAGGACAGAGCCCTGTGGAACACCAATAAAAGATGACTGGCTTCTTCTTCCCAAAGACACTCGCATTTCTGTGCCAAATTCTCTTTGCACCTGGATTGCACCAAAGATCATCTGACACACTTAGGGTGGCATGCTGGCTCAGTGAGTAGCATTGCTGCCTCGTGACTGTGTGGAGTTTGCACATTCTCCCTGTTTCTGCATGGGTTTCCTCCAGGTGCTCCAGTTTCCTCCCACAATCCAAAGATCTGCAGGTGAGGTGAATTGGCCATGCTAAATTGCACTTGGTATTTTAGACCTTAAAAGATGTGATTGGGGAATTGAAACAGAAAGCAAGGAAAAGCAGATGACTTAAATCAATATTATGTATATATTGACTGTGGAGGACACTATAAACTTGCCAAAGATATCAGATAAGCAAGTTATTAATGGGAACAATGTCTTTTCAAAATCTCAACTGAAAGGAATAAAGTATAAGGGACTGAAGGCAAACAAATCACCAGGACTTTACAGTCTGCATCCAAGGGTTTTGAGGTTAATGACTGCAGAACAGGCATTGGTTGAAGTATTCCAGAACTCACTTGATTCTGGCACAGTTAAAGTGGATTATAAATGTGACACACTTGTATAAGAAGGGATACAGAAAAAAGGAAACTTTAAGACAGTTAACCTGACATTTGTCATTGAAAAACATTAAGTTCATTAGAAAAAGGAAATGGCTGGTTATTTACAAAAGCTTGACATAATCAGAATCAAGATGGTCCCGTGAAAAGGAAACCATGTTTGACAAATTTGTTAGAATTCTTTGAGGATTTATAAAACAGAATTGATGAAGGGCAATCAGCTGATGTAATGTACTTGAATTTCTAGAAGGCATTCAATAAGGTACCACATAAAAGGTTATTGCACAAGATAGGTGCTCATGGTAATTCGGAGTTATGTATTAGCATGATTTGGTTAATACACAAAAGACAGAGAGTCCAGATTAACAGGTCTTTTTCATGTCGGAAAGACATAATTAGTGGAGATGCTTTTATTTCATTCATGGAATGTAGGTGTTGCTGGCTGGGCCAGTATTAAATGCCCATTTGTAGCTGTCCTTGAGAAGGTAGCAGTGTGTAAAATTAGAGGGTTCCAGGATTTTTATCCAGTGGTACTGCATGAACTGTTGCATACTTCCAAGTCAGAGTGGTGAGTAGTAGCATTTGCATGTGACTACTGTTAGGAAGGTGCTGTCAGAAACTAAACTGAGCTAGCCATAAAAATACTGGGGCTACAAGAGCACCTGCAAGTTTAGGGGTCCTTCAGCAATCAACTCACCTCTTGACTCCCCAACGCCAGTCCAAGGCACAAGTCAGGAGTGTTGTGTAATGCTCCACGATTGCCTGGATGAGTGCAGCTCCAAAAACACTTAAGGTTGACATCATCCAGGGCAAAGCAACTCAGTTGATAGACACTGTATTTGTAACATTAACTCTTTCCATCAACAAGGTCAATGGTAACCTCCACACTGGGAAGATGGGGTCGGTAGGGTGGGGAAGGTGGTGGAGAGGTGATTCATTTTCCTTGCTCTTCCTTATTTTGATGCAAACTAATTCCATATCAAGATATATTTCTCCTATTTCACTGTTCTCCAATACAACCCTTTATTAACAATGCTACCCCACCTCCTTTTCTTCATTTTCCTTTTTTCAGAACATTAAATACCCTTGAGTATTGAGTTTCCAGTCGTCCTCACCTGAGGAATGTCTTCGCTTCTCTGAAAGTTCTCTGAAGTCTTATTTGTTTGTTTCTTTTTGGGCCATCAACTCATCTATCTTGTTGGAAAAGTTGCATGCATTCAGGTGAAGAACCTTAAGCTTTGTTGTTTTTTTACTATTGATAGTTATTCTATGTTAATGTCTTGCTGTGTTCTTCTGCATATAATTTCTACCTATCCTATTACACTGAGGCAGGACTGCAGGATCAAAGTCGAGAGTGTAGTGCTGAAAAAGCACAGCAGGTCAGGCAGCATCCGAGGAGCAGGTGAATTGATGTTCAGGCATAAATCCTTCAATCAGGAATGGTCAGTCAGGGAGTGATCCCACACTCAGTCAAATAGCTTGTCCAATCTTACTCCAAGGGATTGGAAATTTTCAATCAGTACTTCGGTCTGAACAAATTCTATGGATCTGTGTTCTTGCAGTCTATGGATTGGGCGATGGCCAGTCTTGCAGGACAGGTGCACTTATTTACAAGGATCACAAGTAGGTCAGTCTGGAACCTGTGGAGACATCAATTCAGAGCTGGGGCTGGGGCTTTTTGGGCTGGGTTGTTGACTTTGTAATGATACTGAGATGGAGCAATTTGAGTTGAAAAGCTAAAAGCTCAACAGGAGGCAGGAACAGTAACACAAAAGAAAACATGAAAAATGGGACAAGGAGGCCAGAACAATACAACAATGTCTCGAGCATAACACATTCATTCATTGCTTCAAACTGATTTCATCCGTTCTTTGAATCAATCTTCAAACATACATTCAATAACTCAAAATTTATTAATTGTTTCAATGAAAGTAACTCATTGCATACATTTACCGCATATAACTGCACTCATTTATTTTCTAAAACAAACTGCAAACGTTCATTCAATTAAATCAACTGCACGTGTTATTCAATGAGTAGAGCTTATCTCATGAGTACAATGTCTCGATCTTAACGCAAGCATTCAATGATGCCAACTGCATTTTTTCATTCACTGAATGAAAGTTCAACGTGCATTCATTTAATCAAACGTCATTCATTGATTCAATGAAACAAACTTAACTCGTACATCTAATGATTCACACTGCACGGATCTATTTACTGAAATAGATTGCATTCTTTCAATTCATTCAGTGAATCAAACTGCTCATCTTCATTCAATGAAACAAATTGCAAGTGTTCATTCAATGAATAGAGAGTATCTCATTCATACATTATCTCGAGCTTAACACATTCATTCAAAGAAAGAAATTGCATTCGTTCTTTCATTCAAACAAATTTTAAATCGTACATTCAATGAACCAAAATTTAATCATTTCTTCAATGAAACTACCTAGACTCGCCATTTAATGAATCAAACTGCAACCATTTATTTGCAGAAACAAAATGCATTCATTTGTTCATTCATTCAGTCAATCGAAGTGAACTTATTCATTCATTGTATGAAGCTGCACGTAGTAATTGAATGAATAGGAGCTTATCTCACGAATACAATGTCTCGAGCTGAACACATTCATTCATAGCCTCAAACTGATTTCATTCATTCTTTGAATCAAACGTCAAACATACATTCAATAAATCAAAATTTATTCATTGATTCAATGAAAGCAACTCATTGCACACATTTGCTGAATATAACTGCAATCATTTCTTCTCTAAAACAAACTGCCAGCATTCTTTCTATCAAACCAGCTGCACGTGTTATTCAATGAGTAGAGCATATCTCATGAGTGCAATGTCTCGATCTTAACGCAAGCATTCAATGATACCAACCGCATTTTTTTCATTCACTGAATGAAACTTCAATCGTACTTTCACTCAATCAAACGTTATTCGTTGATTCAATGAAACAAACCGATCTCGTACATCTAATGAATCACACTGCACTGATCTATTTACTGAAATAAATTGTATTCTTTCAATTCATTCAGTGAGTCAAACTGCACACATTCATTCAATGAAACAAATTGCAAGTGTTCATTCAATGAATGGAGAGTATCTCATCCATACAATAACTCGAGCATAGCACTTACATTCATAGAAACAAACGGCATTCGTTCTTTCATTCAAACAAACTTTAAATCGTACATTCAATGAACCAAACGTTATTCATTTATTTATTGACATTACCTAGACTCTACATTTAATGAATCAAACTGCAACCATTTATTTGCAGAAACAAAATACATTCATTTATTTATTCATTCAGTGAATCGAAGGGAACTTATTCACTCAATGTATGAAGCTGCACGTATTAATTCAATGAATAGAGCTAATCTCACGAATACAATGTCTCGAGCTTAACACATTCATTCATAGTTTCAAACTGATTTCATCCGCTCTTTGAATCAAACTTCAAACATGCATTCAACAAATCAAAATTTATTCATTGATTCCATGAAAATAAGTCATTGCATACGTTTAGTGAATCTAACTGCACTCATTTATTTACTAAAACAAACTGCAAACATTCATTCAATTCAACCAACTGCAGGTGTTAATTCAATGAGTAGAGCTTATCTCATGAGTACCATGCCTCACTCTCTACGCAAGCATTCAATGATGCCAATTTCATTTATTCATTCACTGAATGAAACATCAATCGTACATTCCATGAATCAAACGTTATTCATTGATTCAGTGAACGACACATTGTATTCATGAGAAAAATTCTACTCATCGAATTAACACGTGCAGTTTGTTTAAATGAATGTTCGAGTGCAATACCTCCCTCTGCTTCCCGAATGATCCGAAGTTCATCCAGCTCCACCTCCCACATTCTGCAGAAGGAACATTCAACTGCCCTAACCTCCATTCTCACGATACCTAATTCCAAATGGACTTTCTCACATCAAGAAGACCGCTTAACCTTCCTGCTCTGAGTGCAGTTTAGTTTCGCATCAGCCAGTGACTGGAAAGCATACGTTACTGGACGTTCCTCTCTGTTGAATCACCAGTGAGTTGACATTACCCTGCTACCCTATTCAATAAGTCAAAATTTATTCATTGATTCAATGAAAGTAATTTCGTACATTCACTGAATCTAACTGCACTCATTTATTTGCAGAAACAAACTGCAAACAATCATTCAATCAAACCAACTGTACCTGTTGATTCAATGAGTACAGCTTATCTCATGAGTACAATTTCTCGTCTTAACGCAAGCATTCAATGATGCCAATTTCATTTATTCATTCACTGAATTAAACTTCAATCGTACATTCCATGATTCAAACGTTATTCATTGATTCAATGAAACAAACCTAACTCATACATCTAATGAATCAAACTGCAGTTTATTTATTGAAAGAAACTGCATTCATTCAGTCATAAGTGCATCAAACTGCACTCATTCTTTCAACGAAACAATGTTAATGAGCTTGTTAATGAGCACATGTTAATGAGCATATCTCATGAATACAATCTCTCGAGCTGAGTGCTTTAATTCAATGAAACAAACTGCATTCAATTATTGAATGAAACGTCAATCGGATATACTGTGAGTCGAACGTTATTCATTGATTCAATAAAACTAACTAGATACTTTCATTTCATGAATCAACATGCACTCATATATTTAATGAAACAAACTGCACTCGGACATTCAATGAAACAAACTGTAGCCACCCAGTTAAGAGGAAGCAGGAAGATTGTGTAAGGTGGAGGAGACAAGGCTCAGACGAGGTTCTTGAGGTTTACAAGGTAGCCACGAAGGAACTAAAGAATGGACGTAGGAGAGCTACAAGGGGGCATAAAGAAACATTAGTGGGTAGGATTAAGGAAACACTAAGACATTCAAAGCTTATGTGAGGAACAAGAGGATGGCCAGAGGATGATCAGAGATAGTGAAGTGAATTTGTGCCTGGAGTCAATGGACATAGGGGAGATCTTTAATGAATACTTTGCTTCAGTATTCACCAGTGAGAGGGATTTTGTCGTTTATCAGGACAGCAGAAACAGAATGTTACCCTACAACAGGTAGATGTTAACAAAAATGATGTGCTGAAAAATTTGAAAAGCATGGGGATAAATAAGTCCCATGGGCCACACGGGATATATTCAAGGTGACACGAAATGAGGGAAGAGGTTGCTGCATTTTGGTACTGATCCATGAGTCCTTAGTGTCCACTGGAGTATTAGCAGATGATTGGAGGATAGCAAATATTATTCTCTTGTTATAGAAAGGGAATGAGATAATCCTGGGAATTACAGACTATTCAGCCATACGACTGTGGCATGCAAATTATTGTATTCGATTCTGAGAGACAGGATTTATGACTACTTGGAAAACCATAGTTTGATTAGTAATAATCAGTATAGCTTTGTGAGTCCAGTCATGCTTATTGAAGACTTTGAGGATGTGACAAAACACGTTGATGAAGGTAGAACAGTGGATGTGGTGTACATCGATTTTAGCAAGGCATTTGTTAACCTTCCTGATGTTCGCTTTATTCAAAATGTAATCAGACATGGGATACAGGGAAATTTAGCTGGCTGGATGGAGAATTGGCTGGCCATTGAAGACAGAGGTTGGTCATAGATGTCAAGTATTCAGCCTGGACCTTGGTGACCAGTGGCGTTCCACAAGGACGTCCTGGGATTACCAGAATCCTCCAAAAATACCTATGAGAGTTTATACAAGACTGCCACTTGCGGTATCATCAGCCTACACCTTTTTCCAGTGGACAATGGAGAACATTTTAAAAGGGTTACCCCAGGTCACCAATAATCTGAATTAATTCCTATCAAACAGAAAGACAAGTAAAGAGCACTTAGAGAACATGGACATAGTGCTACAATCTTTCTATGCGAGCGGTATATACCTGAGAAGGGGAAAATGTGTGTTCCAGGTGCCCCAAGTGATCGACTTGGGTCAAGGAGTTGACAAGATCAGATTACACCTATTGGAAGATAAAGTGACTGAAATCATAGGTGCCTGGCTCTACTGAAGCCTATGTCTGTCATAAGGTAATAACTATTATTATTCTATAATTATTATAGAAACTTCCTATGTAACCTGGCCTCCCTCTTGGCACCCTTGCACCTGCTATTGTAAAAGGGTCAGCCTTTGAAATGGTCATGCGGCCTTAATGGAATTGAAAGAAACAACTATCTTTGTCTAGGGTGTTAGCACACAGCGATCCTAAGCGAGAGATGATCCTGACATATAGACATAGGGTATCAGGGTAATGTCAGCTCACTGGTGGCTCAACAGAGAGGAACGCGCAGTAACGTATGCTTTCCGGTCATTGGCTGATGCGAAACTCAAATGCACTCAGAGCAGGAAGGTTAAGCGGTCTTCTTTGCCGTGAGAAAGTCAATTTGGAATTTAGAAAAGTGGAAATGAAGGTTACGGCAGTTGAATGTTCCTTCTGCAGAATGTGGGCGGGGTTAAGGGTCACATAAGTGTCCCCGCTGGCTACATCTGCGGGAAGTGCACCCAACTCCAGCCTCTCGAAAACAGTGTTAGAGAACTGGAGCTGGAGCTGGATGAACTTCGGATCATTCGGGAGGCAGAGGGAATTATTGCACTCGAACATTCAATGAAACAAACTGCACGTGTTAATTCAATGAGTAGAAATTTTCTCAAGAATACAATGTGCCGAGACTAACGCACTAAATGTGCCTAATCAAACAAACTGCATTCATTCAAACCGCATTCAATTATTGATTCAAACGTCAATCGTATATTAGGTGAATCGAACGTCACTCATTGATTCAATGAAACGAACTAGACACTTTCATTTCATGAATCAAACTGCCCTCATATATTTATTGAAACAAACTGCACTCGAACATTCAATGAATCATACTACACACATTCATTCAATGAGTGGAACTTATCTCATGAATAAAATGTGCCGAGCCAAACGCACTAAATGTGCCTAATCAAACAAACTGCATCATTCGTTCATTCAATCTTGCATTCAATGAAAATTTATTCATTGTTTCAATGAAGCTAATTTGGCAGAGTCATTGAATGATATCAACTGCACTCATTTATTTACTGAAAGACACTGCACACATTCACTCAATGAAACAAACTGTACGGCTTAATTCAATGAGTAGAGCATATCTCATGAATACGATGTCTCGAGCCTAACGCATTTATTCAATGAAACAAAATGCATTCATTCAGGGAATGAAAATTCACTCGTACATTCAATGAATCAAACGATTCAATTTTCAGTCTGTGAATGAATGAATTTTTTTCATTGAATGAATGCGTTAGGCTCTAGACATCGTATTCATGAGATATGCTCTGCTCATTGAATTAACACGTGCAGTTTGTTTCATTGTATGAATGAGTGCAGTGTCTTTCAGAAAATGAATGTGTGCAGTTGGCACCATGAAATGAATATGCCAAATCAGCTTCATTGACTCAATGATGATCGTTTGATTCATTGAACGTACGATTGAATGAATGAATGAATGGAGTTTGTTTCATTGAATGAATGCGTTGGGCTCGGCACATTGTATTCATGAGATGAGTTCTACTCAGTGAATTAACACGTGCAGTTTTTTTTTCATTCAATGTATGAGTGCAGTTTATTTCATTAAACAAATGAGCGCAGTTTGATTCATTAAATGATTGTGTCAAGTTAATTTCATTCAATCAATGAATAACGATTGATTTATTGAAAGTATGATTGAGGGTTCATTCAATGAATGAATGTCGATTGTTTCATTGAATTAATGGTTAGGTTCGAGAGATTGTATTCATTAACACGCGCCGTTTGTTTCTTTGAACGAATGACTGCAGTTTGATGCACTGAATGATTGTATGAATGCAGTCTGTTTCAGTATATAAATGAGTGCAGTTTGATTCATTAGATGCATGAGTTAAGTTTCTTTCATTGAATCAATGAAAATGTTCGATTTATGGAAAGTACGATTGAAGTTTCATTCAATGAATGAATGCAGTTGGTTTCATTGAATGAATGCGTTAAGCTCGAAACATTGTACTCATGACATAAGCTCTACTCATTGAATTAACACGTGCAGTTGATTTCTTTGAATGTACGTTTGCAGGTTGTTTTAGTAAATAGGTTAGATTCAGTAAATGTATGAATTTTTATTGAATCAATGTATAACTTTTGATTTATTGAATGTACGTTTGAAGTTTGATTCAAAGAACGGATGAATGCAGTTTGATGCTATGAAAGAATGTGTTAAGCTCGCGACATTGTATTCGTTAGATAAACTCTATTCATTGAATTAACGCGTGCAGTTTCATACATCGAACGATTTCACTTCGATTCACTGAATGAATGAATGAATGCATTTTGTCTGTTTGAGTCATTAAATGTATGAATCTAATTAGTTTAATTGAATCAATGAATAACGTTTGATTCATTGCATGTACGATTCAAGTTTGTTTGAATGCATTAAGGAATGCAGTTTGTTTCTTTGAATGAATGTGTTAAGCTCGAGATATTGCACTCATGAGATATGCTCTACTCATTGAATTAACGCGTGCAGATTGTTTAATTGAATGAATGTGCGCTGTTTGATTCACTGACTGAATGAACGAATGCAATTTGTTTTGGTAAATAAGTAAGTGCAGTTTGATTCATGAGATGTATGAGTTAAGTTTGTTTCATTGAATCAATAAATAACGTTTGATTAATTGAATGTACGATTGTATGAATGAACGAATGCAGTTTGTTTCTTGAATGAATGTGTTAAGCTCGAGATATTGTGTTCAGGAGAAACGCTCTATTCATTGAATTAACACGTTCAGTTTGTTTCATTGAATGTATGAGTATCTTTCAGTAAATGAACGTGTGCAATTCGAATCTTTAAAATGAATCTGCCAATTTAGCTTCATTGAATCAATGATTAACGTTTGATTCATTGAATGTACGATTGTACGAATGAATGAATGCAGCTTGTTGCACTGAATGAATGCATTAGGGTCGGCGCATCGTATTCATGAGATAAGTTCTACTCTTTGAATTAAGACGTGCAGTTTTTTTCATTGAAGTATTTATTTACTACAAGAAAGTGCATTCAGTCTTTCATTCAGTGAAACAAATGTGCACCCTTTCATTCAATGAAACAAACTGCATGCATTAATTCAGTGAGTAGAGCTTATCTTTTGAATACAATATCTCGAGCTTAACAGATTCAGCTTAACAGAATCGCCTCTGAAAAACTTCATTTTTCAACGTGAAAATTTCCTGCTGGATCTGAAAAGATATCAGAAAGCACTGCAGTTAGGGAAGAATTTTACAATTGAGGAAATATCCAGAGAGCAGGTGATAGCTCTGTGTAATCTCCTTGAACATCCAGTAAAAGAAGTTTACAAATTCAACTACTGTGAGCCATGGATAAACATTCAGAACAGACAAAAAGTACAACTTTGCAGTGTCTTAATCCACCCTTACTCAGCAAGATCTGTGTACATTTGCTACTCAATTTCCCGCTGACTACAATCCAATCAAAGTGATCATCCTCTTCTTATTTCTCAGTTTTACCCACATCGCCTCACTGGACAATCTCTCCAGAATATCCTCTCTAAGTACTGCCATGATGTTTATTCTAATCAAAAATGTCATTCCCTTTTCCTCACTTATTCTCCATCTCTTGTTCCTATAGTTTCTGTAATCCAGGTAATTGAACTGCTTTTCCTGTTCCTTCCTCAACCATGTTTCTGTCATAGCTATGATATCCCATGTACCCATCTCTGCACTGAGTTCATCTGCCTTATCTGTCAGGTCTCTTGCTTTGACATAAATGCAGTTTAATTTATCAGTCTTGCCTTGTTCACTGCTACACTCTTGCTTACCTTGTCTATTTAACTTCCTGTCTCTAACTTTTGTACTCGCCTCAACCTTCTCTTCTGTCTCACTATTGGTTAGGGTCTCACATTCCTGCCAGACCAGTTCAAATTTACTCTTGTAAACCTCATTTCCACAGAAGAGATATCCCCAAAAATCTAAATTTCTACCCCATAACTTTAACCCTTCAATTATATACCCTTTCCTACTCTCATTATCATATAACACTGAGTACTCCAGAGATTATTACCGTTGAGGTCCAGCTTTTTAAATTTCTTGTCAATTTCTAAATATTGATTCTTCAGGATCTCATCCTGTGTATAACAACCTCCAGCTGAGGTTAGCTGGCAAGTTTGTTTGCAGATGTTTCATCACTATACTAGATAACATAATCAGTGCGCCTCTGCTGAACAATTGGTGTTCTGTCCTGCTTGCTATTCATGGTCTGGGTCCATTGGGATTGGCGGTGTTATTTCCAGTTTTGTTGATGGTAGTGTTTCAACATCTGGCTGCTCAGACTCCATTTTGAGAAATTGCTGCAGTTGAATTGAGATATGCTTTACCCTGGCACTGGGGAGGTAACACACTATTTTGGAATCTCACTTGTGGCCTCAGAAATACCTCTCCATGCCCCTGACTAGAGTGTCCCCTAGTCGTGCTTGGACTTTGCCATAGCATGATTTACAGCAGAGCCAGTCATGATGCCACAGATGAGACTGTTTCCAGCCTTCCCTCCCTGAACAGTATCTAAGCAATACCCTCTCTTTAGAGATATGAGGGGTTCTCATAGAAATGTATAAGATCATGAGAGGCATGGATATTGTGAATGCGCTCAGCCTTTTTCAAGGAATTGAGGATGAGAAGGCATCCATTTAAGGTTAGAGAGAAAAGAATAAAAGAGAACCTGAAGGGTAACTATTTTTACACAGAGGGTGGGATGCATACGGAATGAGCTTTCAATGAAAGTTGTTGACATTAACAACATTTTTCAAAAATTTGGATAAATACGTGGGATTGGAAAAGTTTAGAAGTACTTGGCCAAGTGAAAAGGAATGGGGTTTGCTTGGATGGACATTTTGGTGAGCATGGACTAGTTTGGGCATAAGGGCCTGTCTCCATGCTGTGGGATTCTATGACTCTATGACTTGTTTGAAATGGGCTTGCCGCAGGAGACCTGTATTCTACCCGTCTATCTCTCTTTGCAGTAACATATTCACCTGACTAAACCTACCTAATACTGTTCTAATTAGCCTTCTTGATGAAGGATTTTGTCCAAACATCGATTTTCCTGCTCCTTGGATGCTGCCTGACCTGCTGTGCTTTTCCAGCACTGCTCTAGTCTTGACTCTAATCTCCAGCATCTGCAGTACCCACTTTCACTTTAGTCTTCCCCACCACCAACCTGGTAATTTCACATGAAGATCAGTCTTATCTTTATCAAGTTTATTGGGTTGACTGTGACTCACTATCAGACATTTTAACATAGAACATAGAACAGTACAGCACAGAACAGGCCCTTCAGCCCACGATGTTGTGCCGACCACTCATCATGTATGCACCCTCAAATTTCTCTGATCATGTGCATGTCCAGTAGTCTCTTAAATGTCTCCAATGACCTTGTTTCCACAACTGCTGCTGGCAAGGCATTCCATGCTCTCACAACTATGTGTAAAGAACCCGCCTCTGACATCCCCTCTATACTTTTCTCCAACCAGGTTAAAACTATGACCCCTCGTGTTAGTCATTTCTGCCCTGGGAAATAGTCTCTGGCTATCGACTCTATCTATGCCTCTCATTATCTTGTATACCTCAATTAGGTCCCCTCTTCTCCTCCTTTTCTCCAGTGAAAAAAGTCCAAGCTCAGTCAACCTCTCCTCATAAGATAATCCCTCCAGTGCAGGCAGCATCCTGGTAAACCTCCTCTGAACCCTCTCCAAAGCATTCACATCTTTCCTGTAATAGGGCGACCAGAACTGGATGCAGTATTCCAAGTGCGGTCTCAGCAAAGTTTTATAGAGCTGCAACAAGACCTCACGACTCTTAAACTCAACTCCATATGTTTTCTTAATAACCCTGTCCACTTGGGTGGCCATTTTAAGGGATCTATGTACCTGCACACCAAGATCCCTCTGTTCCTCCACACTGCCAAGAATCCTATCCTTAATCCTGTACTCAGCTTTCAAATTCGACCTTCCAAAATGCATCACCTCGCATTTATCCAGGTTGAACTGCATCTGCCACCTCTCAGCCCATCTCTGCATCCTGTCAATGTCCCACTGCAGCCTACAACAGCCCTCTATGGTGTCAACAGTCCTCTATACAGCTCACCAACCTTTGTGTCATCTGCAAACTTGCTGACCCATCCTTCAATCCCCGCATCCAAGTCATTAATAAAAATTACAAACAGTAGCGGCCCAAGGACAGAGCCCTGTGGAACACCAATAAAAGATGACTGGCTTCTTCTTCCCAATGACACTCGCATTTCTGTGCCAAATTCTCTTTGCACCTGGATTGCACCAAAGATCATCTGACACACTTAGGGTGGCATGCTGGCTCAGTGATTAGCATTGCTGCCTCGTGACTGTGTGGAGTTTGCACTTTCTCCCTGTTTCTGCATGGGTTTCCTCCAGGTGCTCCAGTTTCCTCCCACAATCCAAAGATCTGCAGGTGAGGTGAATTGGCCATGCTAAAGTGCACTTGGTATTTTAGACCTTAAAAGATGTGATTGGGGAATTGAAACAGAAAGCAAGGAAAAGCAGATGACTTAAACCAATATTATGTATATATTGACTGTGGAGGACACTATAAACTTGCCAAAGATATCAGATAAGCAAGGTATTAATGGGAACAATGTCTTTTCAAAATCTCAACTGAAAGGAATAAAGTATAAGGGACTGAAGGCAAACAAATCACCAGGACTTTACAGTCTGCATCCAAGGGTTTTGAGGTTAATGACTGCAGAACAGGCATTGGTTGAAGTATTCCAGAACTCACTTGATTCTGGCACATTTAAAGTGGATTATAAATGTGACACACTTGTATAAGAAGGGATACAGAAAAAAGGAAACTTTAAGACAGTTAACCTGACATTTGTCATTGAAAAACATTAAGTTCATTAGAAAAAGGAAATGGCTGGTTATTTACAAAAGCTTGACATAATCAGAATCAAGATGGTCCCGTGAAAAGGAAACCATGTTTGACAAATTTGTTAGAATTCTTTGAGGATTTATAAAACAGAATTGATGAAGGGCAATCAGCTGATGTAATGTACTTGACTTTCTAGAAGGCATTCAATAAGGTACCACATAAAAGGTTATTGCACAAGATAGGTGCTCATGGTAATTCGGAGTTATGTATTAGCATGCTTTGGTTAATACACAAAAGACAGAGAGTCCAGATTAACAGGTCTTTTTCACGTCGGAAAGACATAATTAGTGGAGATTCTTTTATTTCATTCATGGAATGTAGGTGTTGCTGGCTGGGCCAGTATTAAATGCCCATTTGTAGCTGTCCTTGAGAAGGTAGCAGTGTGTAAAATTAGAGGGTTCCAGGATTTTTATCCAGTGATACTGCATGAACTGTTGCATACTTCCAAGTCAGAGTGGTGAGTAGTAGCATTTGCATGTGACTACTGTTAGGAAGGTGCTGTCAGAAACTAAACTGAGCTAGCCATAAAAATATTGGGGCTACAAGAGCACCTGAGAGTTTAGGGGTGCATCTTTTCGATGTTTCGGTGTTGCTAGTGAGCCTTGTTGATGGAAAGAGTTAATGTTACAAATACAGTGTCTATCAACTGAGTTGCTTTGCCCTGGATGATGTCAACCTTAAGTGTTTTTGGAGCTGCACTCATCCAGGCAATCGTGGAGCATTACACAACACTCCTGACTTGTGCCTTGGACTGGCGTTGGGGAGTCAAGAGGTGAGTTGATTGCTGAAGGACCCCTAAACTTGCAGGTGCTCTTGTAGCCCCAGTATTATTATGGCTAGCTCAGTTTAGTTTCTGGTCAATGGTAACCTCCACACTGGGAAGATGGGGTCGGTAGGGTGGGGAAGGTGGTGGAGAGGTGATTCATTTTCCTTGCTCTTCCTTATTTTGATGCAAACTAATTCCATATCAAGCTATATTTCTCCTATTTCACTGTTCTCCAATACAACCCTTTATTAACAATGCTACCCCACCTCCTTTTCTTCATTTTCCTTTTTTCAGAACATTAAATACCCTTGAGTATTGAGTTTCCAGTCGTCCTCACCTGAGGAATGTCTTCGCTTCTCTGAAAGTTCTCTGAAGTCTTATTTGTTTGTTTCTTTTTGGGCCATCAACTCATCTATCTTGTTGGAAAAGTTGCATGCATTCAGGTGAAGAACCTTAAGCTTTGTTGTTTTTTACTATTGATAGTTATTCTATGTTAATGTCTTGCTGTGTTCTTCTGCTTATAATTTCTACCTATCCTGTTACACTGAGGCAGGACTGCAGGATCAAAGTCGAGAGTGTAGTGCTGAAAAAGCACAGCAGGTCAGGCAGCATCCGAGGAGCAGGTGAATTGATGTTCAGGCATAAATCCTTCAATCAGGAATGGTCAGTCAGGGAGTGATCCCACACTCAGTCAAATAGCTTGTCCAATCTTACTCCAAGGGATTGGAAATTTTCAATCAGTACTTCGGTCTGAACAAATTCTATGGATCTGTGTTCTTGCAGTCTATGGATTGGGCGATGGCCAGTCTTGCAGGACAGGTGCACTTATTTACAAGGATCACAAGTAGGTCAGTCTGGAACCTGTGGAGACATCAATTCAGAGCTGGGGCTGGGGCTTTTTGGGCTGGGTTGTTGACTTTGTAATGATACTGAGAGGGAGCAATTTGAGTTGAAAAGCTAAAAGCTCAACAGGAGGCAGGAACAGTAACACAAAAGAAAACATGAAAAATGGAACAAGGAGGCCAGAACAATACAACATAAGACAGGCCCTTTGGACTCGATATTATGCCGACATGTGAAAGCAATCTGAAGCGTATCTAACCTATGCTATTCCATTATCATACATATATTTATGGAATGACCATTCAAATGCCCTTAAAGTTGATGAGTCTACTACAGTTGCAGGCAGAGCAATTTGCTGCTAATTTTGGACTATATTCTACCAAGTAAGGGAGGTACTCGGGGATGCAGAAGTGAGAGAAACTGCTGAAGGATCTCTCTGATCCAAAGAACCATAAGGTGGATGGTAAATTAGAGTTTGGGGAATCATAGAGGATTGTTCATGAAAACTGCGCAGTGGGGTGAGTAAGTGTAGAACAAAGAGATTGACTGAGACAAAATTCTACATGGCGTCAGTAAATTCCTGCAGATACCATCCTAAGAAAGTAGGGGACTGTATGGACATGGCAGGAAGTTCCTGCAGATACTGCCCTTGGGAAAAAAAAGCAGGGGACTGTACAGACAGAATAGGTAAGAAAAGATGGTTTTATTGTTAGTATTATTGATTCTGAGTGAAATTGAAAACTGGCAGATTGGTAACAGACGATTACAAGTAAAATAGCGGAGAATAGCCAAATTTTCCAAAGTGCAACTCAACTGTTGAATTTTTTAAAAAACTGCATGATAATTGGACTTAGGTAATTTTAACAATGGACAAACACACCCCCAGTTGCATTTAGATCCAGAGTCTACAATAGCAGACATCATTGAGATGCAAAGTAAAGCTGAACAAATACGGTGGAGACAAAGGGGAGCCAGGTGAAACCAAGAATGCCTTTAGTGCACAGAGAAAAGTTTATGGTTGGCACCTACCCCTTTAATGGCCATTCCCAGCTCAGAGGCACATGAGTTGGATCATTGTGCTGGTACGGAAGTACTGAAGAAGATAAAGAAGGATGACTTCCGGTCACCTTATTTGCAGGCTTCAGTGGATTACATATTGTCACAATGCGATATATGTGCTCAGAACAGTATCAGAAACAGGATAGCGACCCCTATAGGATACATGCCAGTACCTGAGGGACCATTTAGGCATTTGGTGATTGACTATGTGGACATGACAAAGACAGTGAGAAGGAAGAGATATATGTTGGTGGCAAACGGCAAGTTTAGTAGATGGGTTGAGGCAGCTCCATCAAAACACTCAGGGGCAGGCACAATCGTGAAATTCTTTAAAATTATGTTATTCTGAGGTTTGGCATACCGTCAGGGATCAGTTCAGATAATGGGTCTGCTTCTATCCACAAGTGGTAAGGTTGGTGCTGCAGACTTTGAGGATCAAGCAGAGATTTGAATGTATGGTGGAACAATTGCAATGTATGGTGGAACAATTAATGGAACTTTGAAAGCCAAGTTGAATAAAGTTTGTGCAAGTACCAATCTTAATTGGGTCAATGAGTGGCCACTGGCATTGATAAGCTGCCGCATGCAGACCAACCGCATGACTAACTTGATGCTACATGAAATGCTTATGAGTAGACCCAGGCAATGCCCAGGTAGAGGGGACCATATGAAGGACCTAGCTTGGAACAACTGGAGCTAGAACTTACACAGTATATGCAACAGCTAACTATGACACATGAGTCTATCCATACACGGTAAAAACTGTGGGAGCCGGTGTCTGGCAGAGAAGAGGGACATACTGAACCCGGAGATCAGGTGTATGTGCGAGTCTTCCGAGAAAGTGGAATGTGCTGAGAAAAGAGGGACCCTTCACAGTAACCAATGCATCACCCACTGCCGTTCAAGTGCAGACATGACCTACATGGTATCATCTCAATCAGTGCACCAGAGCTGTCCTGCAGACAGATTCCGGAGCCGAGGTAAGTGAGGGTGAAAAGGGGCAGTGGTGAACATCAACTTGGCAGACCGGGTGGATCTCGCTTGGGAGTGTCTATACCCTGCAAAGCCAAACCAAAAGGTATAGAGGAGTAAGGAGTGCGGAGCCCACTCCGTAGCATGGTTGTCTGCCTGTTAGTAATCATTTGTACCAATGAGCAAATTACACGGCAGCAATGATGACTAGACAGGGCTGCTCCCTGTGAACTAAGTCGCAACCTTCATACTATGTTATTCCTGTGCCCTATAATTCTTCTACCTGCTTCCAATGGCAATGACGACGACTCAGTCAGCCATTAGATCTGAATCACTCATCACTACTTATGCGGCCCTATTGATCTTTCTGGTGCCTCCTCCTTCAGGCTTCTACATTATAACATCAGGATGAGTGGGGGAGGCAGCAACTCCAATAGTGTTGCAATTTTGGTACTCTTTGGTCTACCAGTGAAAGTTACCAGATGTTTTCCGTATCGTAGCTGATTTTGTGGTAAGTATCCGCTTGAGCTTTGAATGTTTCAGACTGAATGGCACTTTCCTTGTTGGCCACTTTGAAGGCCCTTATGTGAATATACTTGATGTTGTGACTGTCACACCTTTTGGTGCCAGTGCGATACAACATAAGTTTATTATGAATTCTCAGCACATTCCCTTAGCAGACACCTGGTGGCTGTGTGGCCGGGAAGAGGAGCTGCATTCGATGCTTCCCTCTGGCTGGGATGGTATCCTGACCCATGGCTTCTCCATGAGACTGTTGTGTCACCATGGGCCTGGTTTGATGCCTTATCACAACTGACTTTGCACCACCTAAACAGGAGTATATCCCTGATCCAGTGATATGCATTGATGGTATAGGTTAGCCAAGGAGCATCCCTAATGAATTTAAGGTCAGAAATGAGACTGCCATGGCCTGGGAAGCACTTATCTCTGCCATTGGTGTTAGCAGAAATTCTCAATGGATTAAATAAATCTATTACAACCATCAGAGTTGTATTAATTACATTGACGATGCCCTCTTAGCATTAGGTGAGCAGTTGGATGCAACCAGCAAAATAGCATGGCAAAATAGGCAGGCCTTGGACTGGCTGTTGGCTGAGAAAGATGGTGTCTATGTAATGTTTGTGGAACATTGCTGTACCTTCACACTCAATAACACTAGCCTGGAGGGATCCTTTATTAAAGCGATCGATAAGCTAAGGAATTTATGGAAGGAGCTTAAGGAGACTTCAGGATCTCGTCATCGGATGTTTTGGCTGGTTGGATAGCATTTTGAGTGGATGAAGGGCTTGGTTTTCCAAGATTGTTACAGGTGTCATGCTGATTACCATTGCATTTATCTTTTACTGTGCTGTACCTCTCATTAAGTCTTTTTTAGTGCATCTTGCTGTGCGGCAATTCCCTGTCATTCCTGTGGACTCTGGACCAACCTTCGCTTCTGCGGAAGTTTTGACACTCTACTACTATGATCTGATGTCTTGTTGAAGTGTTGAAGCCTTGCCTGGATGAAGACGCCTGACTTGTGTATGTTGCGTGCGTGCTTAGATTTTTGCAGGGTCCTTGGGTCTTTTTTCCTGTTCCAGTCATGGGTTTTTGGCACAGCGACACCAGGTACAGAGGGAGAATCCTTTGAGAAATGGACTCTGGAAATTGCTGTTGCCCACTTTTGGGGCTGCAACTACTGATTTGGCCTTTGTGCATCCAGCCTCATTGCATTCTTTCTCTGTGTGAGTCCAGTAGGTCTCAAAGGGGGGAAGATGGAATATTGTTATGAAAACATGGGTGAAATATACCTTTTAAGAGAGTTAAACGTTAGCAGTGACAGCACCAAGTGTTATCAATAAGACACAATGTAAAATGTGCTCCAGCTACTGCAGGAGCTGGTTGCCTGGTAATGCCAAAAAACAGATTCAAATTAGGCCAATCAGTTTAAATTATACCCTGAAAAATACCAAATTCCAATCAAGTTTGAATTGAGTATATTGACAATTTTAAAAACCAATGATACAATTCAATGGTCTGGGGAAAAACAGCAGGGGAAAAGGAATAATTGGGAAGAGAACTGCCAAGCCCCAGCATGCAAAGGACTGCCTGAAAAAGAGCTCTATTAAAAATATCTTTTTGATCTTTGAAAGGATTAAGCCAAATAGGGTGTTGTTTTATTAGAGGAGTATTCCCCATGTCTATTTCATGTACAATAGCGTTAGTCCTCCCCATCTGATTCTTACTATGTCCTTTTACTGTAGTAACAAATCTGTCAACTCCGTTCTATGCTTCTGAGACAGATATCTAACTAACCTATCCCACTCCTCAATGTCTTCTTCAATCTTAAATCTATTTTGAGGCACATCAAAATCTACGTCATCTGGATTTAATTCCTCTCCCTGCAGGGCAGTAACTAATAGCTGTTTCTCCAGTTCTCTCTAGTGTAATACGGTTTCAACATTAATGGTTCAACATTCAACAGTTCCATACCCATGGGGAGGGCCTCAACCAGGACCTTGGGTTCATGTCATACTACAGGTGACCACCATTGCACTATACACACACACCGACACTCCTACACACATAGACAGACAGACACACACACACACACACAGGCACTCCTATACACACACACACACACACAGACACTCACACACACCTTTACAGACACACACATACCCACACTCACACATGCATCCTCTGAGACTTAGACCACTCTACACTCATACACACATATACACTCTCTCACAGACATTCATAATCCCCCACCCCAGACACATACACACTCTCCCACACTCACACAATGCACCCCCTCACAGACTTAAGACACTCTACACTCACATATACACAAATTATACACTCTCTCTCACACTCACAACCCCCCAACCCAGACAGACAGACACACACACACACATACACAAAGACCCACATGCACACTTACTTGGCTCAAAAACTGCATGAATTCATGTAAAACTCTGTTACCTCACTTTTCAGACTAGAATCAATCTCAACATCATGGCATAGACAGAGGGGCAAACCCCTTCAACATATTGTCTAGCTAACACCAATTGTTATAGTTAACCTGAGAATGCAACTTTTAAAAAAAGGTTTTGTGATTTACACATGAAAGAAGTGAAACTATCATGGTATTCGAACAGTTGAAAGACTCAACAGACAATCAAGGTGTTTTTCAATGTGTAATTTCAGTTACATCACACTGTAAACTTTAGCTATAAATTCTGTGCCTTACAAGTGTGATCTCCAAAACCACCTGATGAAGGAGCAGCGTTCCGAAAGCTAGTGAACTTCCAATTAAACTTGTTGGACTCTAACCTGGTGTTGTGTGATTTTTAACTTTGTACACCCCTGTCCAAAACCGGCATTTTCAAATTATGACAGTTTCAGCATGTTCACATGACATATTCAACATTTTTTTTATCTGGCATGTTTCTAAATAATTCACCTGACTTCACTTTTTCTCAATTTGATAGGAACCACTAAATCTGGCTTTGAAGGGATCTCCTATCACATGTAACAGTACTAACCTGTTATCCCTTCGGGAAAACTTCTGAGTCTTAAAATTTTTATCTGTCACCTGCTTCATTCTATATTGTGTCCTCTTTAAGTGCTGTTTAGCTAATGCACTGACTCAATTTAATCTCTCCCTCACCTCTAAGTGTGAGATCTCTGATTTTGGTCCTTCTTTTCTTTAATTAATTTCAAAGGGCCTCTTAATTCATGACCGACTATTAACCCTAAGGGGGTAAACTGAGTAGGGGGCATCTCTAATAGAAAACAATATGAATGGGATACCATTATCCCAATCATTCAGGTTGACCTGATGGTATGCTCTCAACATGGTCTTCAAGCTCTGATGCCATCTTTCTAAAGATTCCTGGGGATTCAGGATGATATGCACTGGATTTAAAGTGCTGTATACCTAAGCAATCCATAATTTTCTTAAACACCCTAGTAGTAAAATTTGATCCTTGGTCCAAGTGAATCTCTCTGTGCAGTCCATACCATGTGAAGGAAGCTACTAACTCCTCTACCACCATTTCTGCTTTGATACTCCGTAATGGAATTGCCTCTGGAAATCTAGTAAACACATTCATTATGGTTAACAAATACTGGTTCCCACTTCTTGTACTCGGGAGGGAACCTACACGATCAATTTTAACCTGTGTGAAAGGTTCTTCAAATGCGGGAATTGGCAACAAAGGTGCTGGTTTTATTAACGCCTGTGGCTTACTGACCATTTGGCATGTATGATACCTATGGCAAAAGTTAACCACATCCTGTACATTCCAGGCCAATAGACATGTTTTGATACCTTACTCTGAGTCTTTCATACCTCTTGGTGACCATCTACAGTTAGTTCATGTGCTACCCATAACATCTTTTGTCCGTATGCTACCGACAACACAATCTGGTGCACTTCGGCCCATTTCTCCTCTGCACTAACCTGCTGTGGTCTCCATTTCCACGTTAGGATTCTATCTTTCAGATAATAACCCTGCAGAATGTTCTCTGCCTCTTATTCAGAGTACTCATCCACATATATATCTTTTATTATCTTGTCTTGTCTTGCTGTTGCAAATCTCTTCGCCTTTCAGGGCTAAACAGTTCTGTCTGACTCTCTGCCTGTTCAGGCTTTTCTGCACCAATACGTCAAACAGGGTGTCCGCTAACTGAACATCAACTCCTTCGTCTTTCTCTTTACTTTTTGCTTATTGCTGTGACTTATGATTGTGGGATCTGGTTTCCACACAGTCTGAGAAAATACCAGGATATTTCTGTTTTAACTCCTCAGTTTCTTGGTATTCCTTGGGCTTCTCCACACCAAGGGATGTCACTCCTACCAAATCATTCACAAAAACAAACTGAATTCCTGGAACTGACACTCTGTTAATCACTCCCACTGTAACTTCCCTCGTCTTAAGTTGGCACTCCAACCTGATCTTACATGGGGGAACGCTAAATTTCTGTTCATCTATCCCACAAATTACCACACTCTCTGGTAACAGATCAGAAAGAATGTATATTTGCTCATTCCTTACTTTAGTGACTGGTTAGATTCTGTACCTCTCAAAATTATAACTTCTTGTCCTTCTCCCCCTGTTCTGTGTAAACATTACCCACAGAGCATAATTCTTTGTAGAGATCAGGTACTAACTCCATACCCAGCCCTCTCCCACAGCTCCTCGGCTCTTCTTGTTGTATCCTTTTCTACCTTCACTAATTCCACTGGCTTAGCTTCTTTTACCACATCTTTTCTCATAGCACCTTTCTTTAATGACCAGCACTGTCTTTACGTGTCCCATTTTACCATAGTGAAAACCCATGAGGCCGTTCACCTCCTTTCCATGCTTTTATGCTTCTTTTTTATCCTGTGGTAAATTCTTACCAGTGCTTTCTACTCTTGGTTTAGTAGTGTAGGATATCCCCTTCTTTCAAATTCTGTCTCCCACAGGACAGAATTCTGGGTGGAAGCTTGTCTTATGCACCTCCATGTACTCATCTGCTAATTCTGTTCCCCGTCTCACTTCCTGAACTTTTGTTCCTCCATGTCAATTCTTACCATTGTTGGATGTGAGTGTTTAACTCCTCCATCAGAATAATCTCTCTTCGTGCCTCTAATCTCCTATCTGTTTACAAAGCACACAACCATTGATTGAAATGACTACATTTAATCCTTTCAAACTCAACGTAAGTCTGACCTGGTTCCTTCTTTCTTTTTCTGAACTGCTGTCTGTATGCTTCTGGTACCAATTTATAAGGACTTAAAATAACCTGTTTAACCACTTCATAATCCCTTGACACCTCATCGGACTATGTGGCAAAAACCTCACTAGCTCTGTCTATCAGTTAGTCTGAACTAGCATTACCCATAAAACCTCGGACCACTTGATCTACCTGACCAATTTTTCAAATGAAAAACAGAAGGTTTCACAACTTGCTCATCAAAATGTGGCAGTTTTGACATACTTGTATATATCGCTACCTTCTCTTTTAATCTCATCCTGTTAACCTGACTTTGCTGACTAAGTTCTTGTTCAACTTCTCAGGTTCAAATTCTCTCTCTTTCTCTCTCTCATTCTCTCTCCCATTCTTCTCTCTCTCTCTTTCTCTTCATTCAGTCAAGAACTTTTTCTCTTTCTTTTTCCTCTCTTTCTTTCTTCTCTCTCTCCCTCTCTCTTTGTTTATCTTCTAACTCAATTTTCCTCAATTGTAATTTAAGTTTTTCTATCTCTACTGCACTTGTCTGTTTCTCTAACACAGCTGAGTATTTGAGTAACCCCTTTACAATTTCAGCTTTACTTTTGCCCTTGATTAAACCCAAATCTAATTTACTTGCTAATTCTAAAAGTGTGGCCTTTTCCTTTCTTTCTAAACTTTCTTGGCAAATTTGAGAATCATCTTAAAATTACACAACGTCTTTAGAAATTTTAAGAACCATTATTCTTACTTTTAATTTAATCAACCAAAAGTCACTGAAATTAAACACATTGCCTCGCCTATGTTTTATTTAAAGATCTAGGACACTATCTGCAATTGTTTAAATCTGCTGGGATATTTCCTAACCCCAAATCTATTCAAATCTTTTTGAAGAACACAAAGTTTCGGTACTCCTACAGGAAGATGATAGTGGGATTGAACGGCCAGTTGCTTACTTTTTGAAGAAGATCAATGTGTACCAGAGGAAATACTCCACAATTGAAAATGAATTATTAAGTTTGGTACTGACCTTATAGCATTTTAATGTGCATGTCATGAACAATGTGTTGGAGATAGTTCTGTACACTGACCACAATCTAGATTAGATTACTTACAGTGAGGAAACAGGCCCTTCGGCCCAACAAGTCCACACTGACCCGCCGAAGCGCAACCCACCTAGACCCATTCCCCTACATTTATCCTTTCACCTAACACTACGGGCAATTTAGCATAGCCAATTCACCTAACCCGCACATTTTTGGACTGTGGGAGGAAACTGGAGCACCTGGAGGAAACCCACGCAGACACGGGGAGAATGTGCAAACTCCACACAGTCAGTCGCCTGAGGTGGGAATTGAACCCAGGTCTCTGGCGTTGTGAGGCAGCAGTGTGCCACTGTACCACCCACTATGCTACTGTGCCGTCCAGAGAAAGAGTTTACACAGAGAAAAACTGATCTGGAGAGAAAATCTGCAAAGACAAGATTCGACAACTGACTGGTTTTGAAATTTGAATTTTTAAGTAAATCTTAAATCGGTGGCATTTTATCAGACTAGTATTATGGAATGAAAAGTAAAAGATAGGTTAGAGGAAGGAGTTGTAAATAGTTGTTAAGTTAATTATTCTCTGTTATACTTTAAGAAATTGAGTTGTTAATTTTTACTTTAAATAGTTCTTGGCCTCTCAGATTTTCACCGATTACTGGGATAAATCTTTTCAGTGTTGATGGTTTAAATTAAGCAGAAGGGTTTATCCAAGTCATAACACATGGTCAAACAACCTACCTGGCTGGTTACCATGTACCATGCTTTCCTCTGCTGATGAATGCTCATTCACCATGTACGACGATGATGAATCAATACTGCTCCATGTTGAACAACTCTTGGAGGAGGCACAGTTAAGTGATAAGGGCACAATACATACTCTGGGTGAGGGAGTTCAATGTCCACCACCAAGATTAATTTGGCAGCAGCATCACTGATCATAATTGGACATAGCTACTACAGAGTGTGTGTAGCAGATGATGAAGGAACCTACAAAAGAGGAAACCAGACTTATTCTGTACATTTCCAACTTTACAGACCTCCCCACCCCCCAACCCAGACACATTCATCCTATTCACGAGGCATCCAATACCTCTTATCTTTCTAATATCACGCTTGCCTTATGTCCATACCCTTTCATAGATGTCAAAATGGCCACCTGTGACACTGGATACTTAATTCTGAGTGCAACTATCATTGCTGTAAAGAAAATGAGTGGGCAGTTTGACTTCCCCTTACTATGAGAAAGATGTCAGATTTAAAGGTTTATAATCCACATTTCTGGATGAGCCCTGATTACAATCTCCTGTCAGAATTGAGGAGGTCTTTCTCAGCATAAAGTGTGGAGTGGCAACCTTTGTGATTGTCATTTCTGGGAAAATCTGGACCAACATGTTCAAAATAAATACTACTGATAATATTTAAACAATTTCTGAGATATACAGATGTTGCAAATTATGGCTTAACAAGGTTCTATTGTGTGAGCAGATAACAGTTAGCAGAGAATAAAATCAAACCAAAAAAATGTTAAATTGCTGATGAGCTTTATTTTGTTAAGCACCAAGGAAATACAATGTAATTTACAAACAAAAACAGAGATCAGACTGTGCAACAGATTACACCACAGTGTAGCTGGATGGTTGATGGGAACACTATTCATACACAGTTTGGTCTTTAGAAGTTGTGTGATGGAAAATAAAATTAATCTTTTAAAAGCAAGACATCTCACAAGTTAAGTGACAAAAATGGAATAAGAACAGTTGGACACAAAATATACTCACATGCAACCAGGTAATGAATCAAACATTTATGCTCACAATTTCAGTTATGCAAATTAAGCATTTATTTTTGAAAACAAAGCATTTGCATTTAAATAATTATATATAGACAATAATTTACAACACATCACAACATTTTTTGTACAAACGTTCAGTGCCATCAATTTTACCAGAATGTTTTGATATAGTCTTATTCTCAGCAAACACATCAACCTTTAAAGCTAGTACTAAATTAAATTCTTAAAAAAATGTACAATGAAAGCTTTCAATTGCATACTAGATCATTTTTGTTTATAACCAATTAACACTTTGACTTCATAACTTCATACCGCTGGTGATGTCTGCATTTCAGTTTCTAAACTGACTACTAAGGTCAAGCTGATTTTTTAAAATGCTTAACATTTGTAACTTGACATAATTGAAAGGTATTACTTGCTGGGCTTAGGTATTGCCAAAGATTCCCTGAACATTTGTGAATTCAAGAAGTGCCAAATAATGGTGTTTTCTGTGAACTATTTTAATGCAATTGCTAGATTTACCTTCAACGAAGAAAGCTTCAGACAGTCCCTGGAGAAGGTTTAATCCACAGAAAATGTATATAGACAATAATGAGTAACCGCAACAAACACAATTGAGTGAAATCCAGAATATATTTATCAGATTGAATATACCGTAGTGCCTCGACTTACGAACTTAATCCGTTCCGGGACTCGGTTGGCAAACCGAAAAGTTCGCGAACTGGATCAATATTTCCCATTGCACGGATAGCGTAAGAATGCTTGGACGGCTTGTCCACACCATGAATTTAGAGCCAAGTATTAAATACAGAGAAAGACAAATAGGAACCCATATATGGCTTAGTTCAAACCACTAAAATTATGCATTACCTTAATTGAGGAGCTAGATTTTTAAATCTGTTACACTATCCAATCTTTAACAACAACATGTTTGGTAAGATATTTCCCACGCTCTCAAATGACATTAAATGATTTTAATCTAATTTCCACAGGTGGTGTCGGCCTATATGCAAATCAGTCAACACTTCTAAAATCAACCTTCACCAAATAATTTTACTAGTGAAACAGAGAATACTTTGAGAAAAAGTCAGCAAATTGTTTCAGAAATACTAATGCACTTCAAAGGGAAAAAACAGTTGCAACAAAATAGGGACATGGAGTGCGGAGTACAAGAAGTTGGTCCTCTGAACACTCTTGAATTACTGTTTGCTGTGCTGTGAACTTCATGATGGGAGAAAAAAGCATTCAGACAAAATGCTATTCTAACTCTACCTAGTATTTGGGATAGAGATATTGAGCATGTCTTTGTCAGAGGGAGGTAATGCCGAACAAACATGTTAGAATTTTTTTGAAAATATGAGCAAGTGTGAGGATAATGGAAGTTCACTGATTAGATTACCTACAGTGTGGAAACAGGCCCTTCGACCCAACCAGTCCACACCGACCCTCCGAAGAGTAACCCACCCAGACCCCTTTCCCCTCTGACTGATGCACCTAACACTATTGGCAATTTAGCATGGCCAATTCTCCTGACTTGCACATCTTTGGACTGTGGGTGGAAACCGGAGCGGCCGGAGGAAACCCACGCAGACACAGGGAGAATGTGCCAACTCCACACAGACAGTCACCTGAGGCTGGAATCAAACCTAGGACCCTTGTGCTGTGAGGCAGCTGTGCTAACCACTGAGCGACCATGCCACCCATTGATGTAGTCCATTTGGATTTTAGCAAAGCATTTGACATGATCTCATATGGAAGACTGATTGAGAAGGTTAAAGCACATGGAATTGAGGGAAATATGGCAAGATAGATCAGAAAATGTCTTATAATAGAACACAGAAGGTAGTGGTAGAAGGTTATTACAGTGACTTGCAGGCCGGTGTTCAGCAATGTACCACAAGGAATTGTATTGGGGCCATTATTGTTTGTTATGTACATAAATGATATTGATGAAAACATGGGTTGGTTGTGGGGTTGGGGGGGGGGGGTGGGGGAAGTGGGTTGTTAAGCAAATTTGCAGATGACACCAAGGCTGGTAGATCAGATGGGCAGACCAGTGGCAGATGATGCACTTGGAAGGAGAGACAAGATGAACAACTATTTAAATAATGGCATCACAGTGGGTAGCTTTGAGGAACAGAAGGATCTTGGGAGTAATTATTCACAGATCCCTGAAGTCAGCAGGCAGGTGAGAAGGTTAATTAAGAAGGCAAGGGCAATACGTGCTTTCATTAGTTGTGACATAACAAGAATAACAGCAAAGATGTAATTTTGGAATAGTATAAAGTGTTGGTCAGGCCACAACTGGGGCAGTACGTGTGGTTCTGGTCACCTCACTTTAGGAAGAATATGATAACACTGGAGGGGGCACAGAGTAGGTTCACCAGGATATTGCCTGGGATGGAGAAACTGAGCCTTAAGGAGAGAGCCTTAAGGTAGACTTGGATTGTTTTCCTGAGTTCAGAGAAGACTGGCACATGATGCAGGTGAATGAGATTATAAAGATAGGGTGAACGGAGAGCAACTATTTCACTTGGTTGAGAGGTCAATCATGAGATGGAATAGTTTTAGGGTAAGGGGCAGGAAATCCAGAGGGGATTAGGGAAAAGCTTTCTTGGCTGGTGGGAATTTGGAATGCACTGTCTGGGAAGATGGTGGAGGCTAAAAACCTTACAACTCTCAAAAAATATTTGGACGAGTACTTCCAGTAACATCCAGTCAAGGATTTGGGACAATTGCAGGAAATTGGGATTAGCACACTTTTCGTGGTAGCCCTGACAGTACAGACTAGATAGGCTGAATGCTCTTTTCTCCACTGTCTGAATGAATGCAGTACAGTGGCCCAGTGATGAGCACTGTTGCCGCACAGCACCAGGGATTCCGGTTTGATTCCACTCTCAAGCAACTGTCTGTGCAGAGTTTGCACATTTTCCCTGTGTCTGCATGGTTTCCTTTGCATGATCTGGTTTAGCCCCACAGTCCAAAAATGTGCAGGTTAGGTGGTGGGCTGTAGTGTCCAGAGATCTGCTGGCTCGGTGAATTATGCTTCGGAAATGTAGGGTTACAGTGATATGGTGGGTCTGGATGGGATTCTCTCTGGAGGGTTAGTGTGGACTTGATGGGCTAAATGGCCTGCATCCACACTACACGGACTCTGCAGTATCACATAATGATTGGAGATAACCTTGTAATTCTTGAAGACGGCATTAAATGCTGAAAATCATGTTAAACAAAATTCTGCTGACACCCAATACTGCAAACTTTAGTGTAATTCCACAAAACAGAGAGACATTTTAAATACCTGCCAAATATTTACCATAAATATGAAGGCAGTTTTGTCGGGCTCAACTATGTTTTGATGACTGTGGACACAATCAGCTCATCTCTCTTTATTTTAATGACGATACTTTCAATCAATTTAAAAGCTGCAGTAGTATAGTGGTTAGTATCCAATCCTATCATGTGGGAGACCGGAGTTCAATGCCCTGCTGAAAGCACCTGACTATAAGGTTAAGCATTCTGGGTAATCCAAGATGGAGGGTGGGAAAATTGTAAGCGCTGCTCATTTTTTGAGATGTTTTAGGTGTTGGAGGTGATTTCCTTGAATTCCAAGAGCAGTGACCAATGTTTTATATGCTGTTGCACTGTTTTGAAACTTTGGAGAAAACAATGGCACTTCTAAAATGGACAAACAAAAGGCGACCACATGGTCAGTTGGTGAGTGAGAGAGAGAGAAACCTACACTGCTGGCACAGCAATGAATCTGCACAGCTACTGCCTTTGCTATTTGAGTTTATGTATCTCTAGATATAGGATTGTGCCTCTGAAAAATGAACATACAGCGAAATTCACAGCAGACCTTAAAGGAATCTACATGAGACAGCTTACAGCATAGGAACAGATAAGTACATTATTTTTAATGTGTAACCTTGCTGTAAGTCTACAGTAGTGAGCAGAGTGGGTTCTTGAGTATGTTTTCTTGAAATCTGTCTCTTAATTAAATTTTAAAAAGTATAAACCAGAAGTACCAATTTAGCCTGGAACACGTTTTTAGAACTAAAGATAGTGTTATGTTCTGGATCAGTAGATTGGGAAGGAGCAAAGATTCAGCAGATTGATATGCTCTTGTTGGATGTAGGACTTTAGGGAGAGTTTCCATATGAGTATGTCTGCAGAAATGTCTGTGGTTGCGAATCCTATCAGATTGCATGGATTGGTTGGAGTAACAGTTAGGGACAATGAGGAATTTACAAGGGCTAGGGGATATGATGCCTGAAAATGTGTTGCTGGTCAAAGCACAGCAGGACAGGCAGCATCTCAGGAATAGAGAATTCGACGTTTCGAGCATAAGCCCTTCATCAGGAATGAGAGAGAGTAGCCAAGCAGGCTAAGATAAAAGGTAGGGAGGAGGGACTTGGGGGAGGGGCGATGGAGGTGGGATAGGTGGAAGGAGGTCAAGGTGAGGGTGATAGGCCGGAGTGGGGTGGGGGCGGAGAGGTCAGGAAGAGGATTGCAGGTTAGGAGGGCGGTGCTGAGTTGAGGGAACCGACTGAGACAAGGTGGGGGGAGGGGAAGTGAGGAAACTGGAGAAATCTGAACTGGAGAGGTGGTGGTATCGGCTATCTTGAAAGGGATAAAAGTGGATAAATCCCCAGGACCTGATCAGGTGTACCCTGCAGCTCTATGGGAAGTTAGGGAAGTGCTCAAAGATTCAGAATGGCTAATGTGCCACTATTTAAAAAAGGTGGTAAGGAAAAGCCAGAGAACTATATACTGGTGAGCCTGTTATCTGTGATGGGCAAGTTGTTGGAGGGATCCTGAGGGACAAGATGTACAAGTATTTGGAAAGGCAAGGCCTGATTTTGGACAGTGACATTGTTTGTGGGAAATCATGTCCCACAAAGTTGACTGAATTTTTTTGAAGAAGAAACAAAGAGGACTGATGAGGGCAGTACGGTGGACATGATCTATATGGACTTCAGTAAGATGTTTAACAAGGTACTCCGTGGGAGACTGGCAAAGTTGGATCTCATGGAATACAAGAACTAGCCACTTAGATACAAAACTGACACAAAGGAGACAGACAGTGGTGGAGGATGGTTGCTTTTCAGACTGGAGGCCTTTGTGCCACAAAGATCGGTGCTGGGTCCACTACTTTTTGTAATTTAAACAAATGATTTAGATGTGAACATAGGAAGTATAGTTAGTAAGTTAGTAGATGACTCCAAAATTGGTGGTGTAGTGGACAGTGAAGAAGATAACTTCAGAGTACAACAGGATCTTGATCAGATGGGCCATTGGGCTAAGGAGTGACAGATTGAGTTTAATTTTGATAAATGCGAGACACTGTATTTTAGAAAAGCAAATCAGAGCAGCTCTTAGGTCCTAGGGAGTGTCGATGAACAGAGAGACCTTGGAGTGCAGATTCATAGTTCCTTGAAAGTAGAGTTGCAGGTAGATAGGATAGTGAAGACAGCGTTTGGTATACTTTCCTTTATTGCTCAGAATATTGAGTATAGGAGTTGGGAGGTCATGTTGCGGCTGCACAGGACCACTTTTGGCCATTTTTGGAATATTGCATGCAATTCTGGTCTCCTTCCTATTGGATGTTGTGAAACTTGAAAGGGTTCAGAAATGATTTACAAGGAAGTTGCCAGGGTTGGAAGATTTGAACTATAGGGACAGGCTACATAGACTGGGGCTGTTTTCCTGGGGTGTCAGAGGCTGAGGGGTGACTTTATTGAGTTTTATAAAACCATGAGGAGTATGGGTAGGATAAATAGACAAGGTCTTTTTCCCTGGGGTGGGGGGAGTCCAGGACGTGAGGGCATAGGTTTAGGCTGAGAAGGGTACCTAAAGGGCAACTTTTTTTATGCAGAGGGTGGTACGTATATGGAATGAGTTGCCAGAGGAAGTGGTGGAGACTTATACAATTACAGCATTTGAATGGATATATGAATAGGAAGGGTTTTGAGGGACATGGTTAGGATAACTGGTCAGTATGGATGAGTTGGACCGAAAGGACTGTTGCCGTACTGTACATATCTATGACTCCAATACAGATATTGAACTTACACAGTAAAATCCAACATACTGAAATGCACTTTAAACTGGGAAATGCACTTCAAGTGGATGATATTATGTAGAAAGTTAAAAATCACACAACACCAGGTTATAGTCCAACAGGTTTAATTGGAAACACAGTAGCTTTCGGATTTTTAACTTCGTACACCCCAGTCCAACACCGGCATCTCCAAATCATGATATTATGTAGGCACTGTATCATGTCTCCAAAATAAAATGTAGGTTTTATTTTCATTTTTTCTAAATCATGTTATATAATTTCAAATATAACTTTATCATTTAGTTTGGTAGAAAATGTTTCAAAACATTGTTCTTATCTAATTTTTAGATTAGATTAGATTACTTACAGTGTGGAAACAGGCCCTTCGGCCCAACAAGTCCACATCGACCCGCCAAAGCGCAACCCACCCATACCCCTGCATTTACCCCTTACCTAACACTACGGGCAATTTAGCATGGCCAATTCACCTGACTCGCACATCTTTGGACTGTGGGAGGAAACCGGAGCACCCGGAGGAAACCCACGCAGACACGATTCCACCGCATGCCATCCACCATCCAGAAGATGTGGTAAGCTGCGCTCTTGTGGAGGAGGGTAAACGAGCCCTCAGTGACCTCCTCCCAGGCCAGAAAAATGAACACCTGGCGTTAGGAGTAAATATGCCGGAGGGCAGGGTCCTTGAGACTGAGCAGGTGTAGTTGGATACTTGACCAGATCTACCCCAAGGTGTCGAGATGGGGAAGAAGGAGCTCACTGGAAATAAAGGGCAGGACGTTCGAAATCACAACTCTCTAGGCCCTAATCTTTAAAGGGTCGACTGGCAAATGTGTCCCGCTCACACAGTGAGCCCGCTCTCCACGGCCAGGTGGACCGCCCACTCAGTCTTTAAGAAAAATACAGCATTCCCATACATCCTGGCCACAGCAACAATGGCCAGTGGGCCAACCACACTAGCCATGGCCTTACTGCAGGCCTCGACCCCCAGGCATTTAGTCAGGTGCCTAAAGGGGGTCGGGGTTGAAGGCCGGGGTAGGAGCAGCTGAGCCTAAGGCAGTGGCTACCCCGGCATAGGTGCGACTGGGGCCTGCAATTTTGGGACTCGCCATGCTATGCTGCTGAATATTGTTGTGGTAGGCCCCAGGAACCAGCTATGTCATTAAGTCCAGATGGGACCTCAGGCAGTGGCAGCAGTAGCAGGTGGAGGCAGGCCTTGGGTCCCAGCAGTGGAGGTCTTGGGAGGGTCCCAAGGCAAGTCCCAGACAGCAGCAAGGCAGGACCCAGGTAGGCCTCTGGTCGCCGCATGGGTGGAGGTCCTGGGGAGGGGCCAAAGGCAAGTCCCAGGCAACAGCGGTGGAGGTGGGCCTCTGTCAACAGCAGTGGTGGAGGTCCTGGGAGGATCCCAAGGAGAGTTCAGGCAGCACCAAAGCAAGTCCCAGGTAGTCCCCTGGTCGCAGCAGTGGAGGCAGGCCTGTTGGGGACGTGGTGGGGGGGAACGTGGTGGGGGGGGGGGGACCGTGGGGTGTCCCCAAGGAGAGTCCTGGGCAGCATCGATGGAGGTGGGCCTCTAACAGCAGCAGTGGTGGAGGACCTGAGAGGGGTCCCAAGGCGAGTCCCAGGCAGCAGAAGTGAGGCAGGCCCCAAGCAGTAGCAGCTGAGGCAGGTCCAGGTGGGGTCCCAGAGACTAGCAGTGGGAGTGGGCCCCAGGCAGCAGCAATACTCCCTTGACTTGGGATGACAGCACCAAGGATGGCTACCCAGCTTCTGGCTCTCACCCACCCTGATGTGCCGTCCGGCCAGTGGGCTATCCCGACACCTTCCAGCCACTTCTAGGACAGCTTGTCCCCTTCCCCAGGGACAACAGCATGCAAGGTAGCCCAAAGCCTTCTAGATCTCAGCCTGCCCTATGCACCTTCTGGCTGTCGGCTACTCTGACACACCTTCCAACCGCCTCAGGGACAGCTCGTCCTGAGTACCCCTTTCAGGACGACAGCACTCAGAACAGCCTACCCACCTTTTGGCTCTCGGGGCAAATGGCATCAGGGTGGCTTACCCACCCGCTAGCTTTCTGGACAGCCTACCAACCTTCAGGTTCACAGGATGGCCTACCCACCCTCCGGCTCTTGGGGTGACAGCTTTCAAGATGACCCATGAGCTCCCCAGCTCACAGTAAGGCCTGCAGACCTAGGGATATGCAAGGCAATGCAAGTGATAGACCCAACAAACATCATGATACAGTTAGTTAATTATCAAAAAACACAGCCCTTTCTGGTACATATAGAGTCCATATATAGTCTATTCTCAGGAACAGAGTCCACTCCTGTTTACAGCATGCATTGTTAGAAGTGGAGTCCACTCCCAAAGGCAGAAAATACACAGCACACAGGTGTTCAGTTTCCATGGAGTCCTGGTCCAGCTTTGGAAAAGCAGGCCCACTCACAAGAACAGTACATTGTACAGGTGCAGTTAACTCACAGAGGTTTGGTCACTCCCAAAGGAAAGGTCTTCTCCCAAACTCCAGGATACAGCAAGTGCTCACCTCCTAGCACACGCACAGAGGCCTCAATCTTCAGAGGCCTGGTCCCAGGGCTAGGCCTCCCCACAGGAACAGCTCCTCTGGTAAGCCCTACCACAAGATGAATATTTTTCTCTGTTTGAGAAAAGGATAATGTAACACACAGGCTGTAACCAGCCAGTGAAACAATAACCCCCTAATGAGAACTGAGTTACACCTGAAACACATTATGTGCATCAGGAGTTTAACAATCAGTCCTCACTAAAAAGGAATGCCAGTTAAAACTGGCTGAATAATTCAGCCAGTTCAGGAATCAGGTTTCCCCCTCCAAAATAAGGGAAAGCAGAAACCAACAGTAACATACTGACTGTAGCACCAGCCAGCAGAGTCAGTCCCCTAAACTGAGGAGATTCTGAATCTCCTTTTTATTTTTATTTTAATACACAATTACAAAAGAGGTTACAGAAAAACAGTTAACATTTATAGCTATATATAACAGCAATTTTACAAGAGATGAGCGGCAAAGCCAGGTCCCAAACCCTGCTGTTCAACCAGTTTACAGGGAATTGAGGACAAATCCCAAGTCCCAGTTTCAAATATGAAAAAACAATGAGGTTTGTACATGAGTCAATCCAGTTACATTAAAAAAAGTGCATACAATACAGACCCAGCAAGCCCCCATCCCTCCCACCTTCCGGCCACTGAAAGGCAGCCCGCCCTTATGTTCCTTCTGGCTCTTGGTCCACCCCATGCACCTTCCAGTTCTCAATCCCCCCGACACACCTTTCAACCACAAGAACAGCCCGCCCCGGTACCCACCCGGGGGTGACAGCAGTCAGGACGGCCTACCCACTTTCCAGCTTCACTAACCACTCTCATCACCTTTCGACCACCACTAGGACAGCCTGCCCCGGTACTTGACCGGGATTACAGCGCTGAGGTCGGTTACCCACCTTCTGGCTCTCGGTCTGCCCCTACATACACCCCAATGCGCTGGGAGCTATCCTGGCACACCTTCCGGCCACTTCTAGGGCAGCCCATCCCCTTCTCTGGGACGACAGCGTGCAGGGTAGCCCACAAGCCATCTGTACCTCAGCCTGCCCCTACGCGTCTTCTGGCTCTCAGCTGCTCTGACACATATTTCGACCACCTCTAGGACAGCCCGTCCCAATCACTCCTTCTCAGAACGTCCTACCCACCATCTGGCTCTCGGGCTGACTGGCATTCAGGGTGACCTACCCACCCTCCAGCTTTTGGGACAGCCTACCAACCTTCAGGTTCACAGGATGACCTACCCACCCTCCGGCTCTCAGGGTGACAGCTTTCAAGACGACCCATGAGCTTTCCAGCTCACAGTAAGGCCTGCCAGACCCAGGGACACAAGACGAGAGACCCAAGAAACACCACAATACAGTTAACTACCAAAAGACAGAGTCCTTTCTGCTCCACAGTCCAAATCTATACAGTCTTCAAAATATAGAATCCATTTCCAGGAAGAGTCCACTCCAGTATACAATGTGCAATGTCAGAAATAGAATCCACTCCAAACTGCAGAGTCCGCAACCAAGAGCAGAGTCCACTCCTGAAGGCAGCAAATGCACACCACACAGCACATAGGTGTTCAGTCTCCATGGAGTCCTGGTCCAGCTTTGGAAAACCAGGCCCACTCACAGGAACATAGTACATTGTACAGGGGCAGTTAATTCAGAGGTTTTGTCCACTCCTGAAGCAAAGGTCTTCTCCCAAACTCCAGGATATAGCAAGTGCTCACCTCCCAGCACACACACAGGTGTTCAATCTTCAGAGGCCCAGTCCCAGGGCTAGGCCTCCCCACTGGAACAGCTCCTCTGGCAAAATGTATGTCTTCCACAAGGGCTCAGTCCAATCACCAAAAAAAGTGAAGATACATACAAAAGACAAAGGAAACTAGAGTCCAAGGGCTAAGCCCTACCACAAAATTAACATTGTCCTTTTCTCAAAAAATAAAAGAGAAAAGAGTAACACACAGGCTGTAACCAGCCAGTGAAACAACGATCCTCAAATGAGAACTGGGTTACACCTGAAACACATTATGTGTATCAGGAGTTTAACAATCAATCCTCACTAAAAGGAATGTCAATTAACAAACCAGCCAAATAATTCAGCCAGTTCAGGAATCAGGTTTTACCCCTCCAGAAAAGAAGGGAAGCAGAAACCAACAGTAACATACTGACTGTAGCACCAACCAGCACAGAGTCAGTCCCCAAACTGAGGAGACTCCGAATCTCCTGTATAGTTTTGTCAGCCAGGTCTCCCTGATTGGTCCAGGTTAAAAACCCCAATCAAGGATTGCGTAGTCAATCATATCCACCTCATGCTCACTCCAAACACTTCTCTGTAATATGGAGGATCCTCAATCACTGGTCTGTAATTGTGTGGATGTATAAAACACTTCTCTGCCATGTGGAGTACCCAACAATTCAGCTCTGTAGCATAGAGGATGTAACAATCACTGCTCTGAAATATGGAGGATGTATCAATCACTGCGCTGTAATGTGGAGGATGTTTCAACAACTGCTCTGTAATATGAAGGGTGTATCAATCACCGCACTGGAAAATGGAGGATGATCAATCACTGTGCTGTAATATCACATCAATATGGAGATCTCATAAGAGAGATTTACACACATTGATAGAGGTTAATGTCAGCACAGAGTCAGGCATGGCAGGTCAAATCATGGAGAACCTAGTACATCAGAGATTATCCTCATCACTCCGCATGGTCCAGCTTTCTTAATAATCTCTCACAATGCTTCACTCCCATTGTTTCAACCACTTCCGTAAGGGTTGTAGTATGACTGCTTTGTTCTGAATGAATAAATGATCAGAACTGGGATTGAGATACTAATACTGGCCACATTCACTCTCCCATATGGAAACCGAAATACGCAGATGTTTTCAATGTGTCAATAAAGAAATCCAGTTTCCATAATTGATTCTGAAGGAAATGACATGACCTATATTCGTAGTATTGCAGAGATTGTTATAAATGATATGGCATTCCTCATTTGAGTATTTGCATCACTAGGTGACTCAAACAAAATGCTGAAATGAATGACATTTCTTACATATAACAAGAAACACTTTCCATTTCCAAAGAACGTTCAGCAATAAAACCAGGAGAAATGGAAACACTGCAGTAATAAGTTGATCAAGCCAAGAAATGCTTTCCATGCAATTGTGATATAAAGGTTTGATGTTACATGACACCATATTTTTGTATCATAAATTACGTAGTATGGTCTGTACACAAAAGGACATGAGATGTTCTTCAGGCAGAACAGCACGGTCAAGGTCATGATAACAACACCAGCTGTATTCCCAGTGCAATAACTTGTTTTTAGATTCTGACAGCAAATGCTGCAAAGCGATCAAAAATAAAAACAAAAGTGAACCAGACAGAACAATTGACACTTGTGGGAGACAGATAGAGAATGAATTTGCACACTAAAGTGTAAAGCAGAAAAGAGTGCTACTAGTAAAGCACAGCCACATGATATAATATTATGTTGCAAAAATTCAACCAAGAGATCTGCCGCAGTCATGGCCACCAGACAGTGAATGATACACTTCGAGAGACTGCACTTTCCCTGAGACAGGACCCAATTGTCAGGAGGTTTACTGTGATGAAAGAGAACAGAACATTACAGCGCAGTACAGGCCCTTTGGCCCTCGATGTTGCACCGACCTGTCATACCAATCTGAAGCCCATCTAACTATAGCACTAGCCAGCACAGAGTCAGTCCCCTAAACTGAGGAGACTGTAAATCTCCTGTTTATTTTTTTATTTTTATTAAACAAAACACAGTTTACAAAACAATTAATAGTCCACAACTGAGGGCAGAGTCCACTCCTGAAGGCAGAAAACGCACACCCCACAGCACACAGGTATTTAGTCTTCATAGAGCCATGGCTCATCCATAAAGAACTGGGCCCACCCACAGGAACAGTGCACCTTCACAATGTACTGTTAACTCACAGGGTTTGGCAGGCTTTACTCTCAAACTCCAGAATGCAGCACAGTTTACAAAATAATTAACATTAACCGCTGTGTGCAGAGAAACAGCAATTTTGCAAGGGAGAGGAATGGCAAAGCCAGGCCCCAAACTCTACCATTCAACCAGTTTTCAGGGAAATGAAGACAAAGCTCACATGCCAGTTTCACTCATTTCAAAACAGTAACAATGACATTTGTACATATATGACAGTTCAATTACATGTAAGAACAGCGCATACAATACAGACCCTCAGCAACCCACCCGTCCCTCCCACCTTCCAGCCACTCTAAGGCAGGCCACCTCTTCAGGCTCTCAGTCCACCCCACGCAGCTTCCAGTTCTCGGTCCACCCTGACACACCTTCTGACCATCTCTAGGACCATCCTGTCCTGCTTCCCCAACTCCCCCAGGTCAGGATGGCACACTCACCTTTCAGCTTCCCTAACTGCGCTTCACACTTTCCGGCCACATCTAGGACAGCCCACCCTGGTATCTGCCCGGGTTAACAGTGCTGAGGATGGCCTACCCACATTCCGGCTCTTGGTCTGCCCCTACTTACCATCGGGCTCTTGCCCACCCTGATGCGGCATCAGGCCTGTGGACTGTCCTTCCGACCACCTCTAGAACAGCGCGTCCCCTTCCCTGGGACAATTGCGCACAGGGCAGCCCACAAGCCTTCCAGACCTCAGCCTGCCCCTACGCACCTTCTGGCTCTCAGCCACTCTGAAATACCTTCCAACCACCTCTAGGATAGACCATCCCAATCATTCCTTCTCAGGACAACAGAGTTCAGAACGGCCTACCCACCTTCCGGCTCTCTGGGCAACTGGCATCAGGGTGGCCTACCACCTTCCAGCTTTTGGGAGAGCCTACCAACGTTCAGGTTCACAGGATGGCCTCTCCGGGTCTCGGGGTGACGGCTCTCAGAGTGACTTGCGAGCCTCCCAGCTCACAGTAAGGCCTGCCAGACACAGGGACACAAGACAGTGCAGGTGATAACCCAACAAGCAACAAGACAGACAATTCCCAACAAACAGAGTCCTTTCTGGTACACAGAGTCCATTACCATAAACCGTTCTCTTCAACAGAGTTCACTCCAGTATACAAAGTGCATTGTCAGAAATGGGGTTCACTCCAAACTGCAGAGTCTGTTGCTAAAGACAGAGTCCACAACCAAGAGTAGAGTCCACTCCTAAGGGCAGCAAATGCACACCCCAAGCACACAGGTGTTCAGTCTCTATAGAGTCCTGGCCCATCCTTGGAGACCCAGGCCCACTCACATGAACACAGTACACTGTAAAGAATCAGTTAACTTACAGAGGTTTGGTCCACTCCCAGAGGCAGAGTAGACAACCAAACTGCAGGATACAGCAAGTGCTCACCAGCACACACACAGGTATTCAGTTTTTGCAGAGGCCTAGTCCAAGGATCAGACCTACCCACAGGATCAGCTCATCAGTTTAGATGTATTCTCACAAGGGCTCAGTCTAAGCACCAAAAACCAGCGAAGACACATCCAAAAAAAATCAAAGAAAACTAAGCACTGCCAAAAAAAACATTGTCCTTTTCTCAAAGTAAAAGAGAAAAGAGTAATATACAGGCTGTAAGCAGCCAGCGAATCCCCTAATGAGAACTGAGTTATACTTGAAAGACATTGTGTGCATCAGGCAGTTTAGAAATCAGTCATCACTTAAAGGAATACCAGATAACAAACTGGCTAAATAATTCAGCCAGTTCAGGAATCAAGCTTTCCCCCCAAAAAAAATCAGAAACCAACAACATCAGTAACACACTTACTGTAGCACCAGCTAGCACAGAGTCAGTCCCCTAAACTGAGGAGACTGTAAATCTCCTGTTTTTTTTCATTTTTATTAAACAAAACACAGTTTACAAAATAACTAACAGTCCACACCTGAGGGCAAAGTCCACTCCTGAAGGCAGAAAACGCACACCCCACAGCACACAGGTGTTCAGTCTTCATAGAGTCATGGCCCACCCACAGGAACACTGCACCTTTACAATGTACTGTTAACTCACAGGGGTTTGGTCCACTCCCTAAAGCAGGGTTTACTCTCTAACTCCAGAATGCAGCACAGTTTACAAAACAATTAACATTAACCACTGTGTGCAGAGAAACAGCAAGTTTGCAAGGGAGAGGAATGACAAAGTCAAGCTCCAAACCCTACCAATCAACCAGTTTTCAGGGAAATGAAGACAAACCTCACATGACAGTTTCACTCATTACAGAACAGTAACAGTGACATTTGTATATAAGAGACAGTCCAATTACATAAAAAAGCAGTGCATACAATACAGACCCCCAGCAACCCAGCAAGCACCCATCCCACCCACCTTCTAGCCTCGTGAAGGCAGCCCAACCCTACACCCCTTCTGGCTCTCTTGTCCACCCCATGACTCTTCCAGTTCTTAGTCCGCCCCAACACACCTTCTGGCCACCTCTAAGACAGTTTCCCACACTCCACTCCTGTTATTTTTTTCCCCTAAAACTGAGGAAATTCTGAATGTCCTGTTTTTTTTATTTTCCTGGTTATATATATTTACAAATCAATTTACATTAACAGCTGTGTACAGAGAAACAGCGATTTTACAAGGGAGAGGAATGGCAAATCCAGGCCCCAAACCGTACTGTTCAACCAGTTTTCAGGGAAATGAGGACAAACCTCAAATCCCAGTTTTGATCATTACAAACAGTAACAATGACAATTGTACATACAAGACTGTCAAATTACGTAAAGCATTTCATACAACACAGACCCCCAGCACAGCAAGCACCCCAATCCCTCCCACCGTCCGGCCACTCTCAGGTAGCCCAATCCCAAGACCCCTTCCGGCTCTCGTCCACCCTGACACCTTCCAGACACCTTTACAACAGCCCATCCTGCTTCCCCAACACTCCCCCACCCCCGGGCAATCTCTTGTTTATATCTGTCATCCCGGGCTCCCTGATTGTCCCAGGTTAACAACTCAGGATACAAGGGTCTTATAGTCAATGTGATCTACCTAACCCTCCTTCCAGTTATTACATCCCTCACACTCAAAGACCGGGGATGTAAGCTTGTTCTTTCTCTTGCAATTTTTCCTAGGATGTTTTGCTCCAGGTCGTGATTGTGACTGTAATATGGTGGCATGTACTGGATCATAACCAGTCACTTGGATGCGGAGCATCTTGGGAGAGTTTCCTCCTCTTCTTCAGGTTGTAATTGTACAAAGGTTACATCCATCTCAGACTTGGAGGTTAATTTGATGCTAGACAAAGTGGGCAAACCCACAGTTCCTAAACAGCATTCCTGACTAGCCAGGTTTGTTTTGTCCGGCCTCATTTGTGAGCCAGCAGCTTTCACGTGATCTACTTGTGTGCTCATGCTCACTTCACCGACCGGAAATTTGTATGTTATAGACCATCTCACGTCAAACCCGCTTCATATCCAGGCACAGCCATTTCAGTGGATTCAACATGAAACTTCATCCCCTGAAGTAAACTGTCTCTCTTGCTTAGAGGAGGCATGTGGCTCGTGTTGGTGTACCTGATACTGTTTCACCCTCCCCCAACAAGATCCGGGAATATCAGGCTTAACCTGGTGTGGAGTTTCCTCTCCATCAGTAACTCTGCTGGAGCTATCGCTGTTGTTGTGTGAGAGATGGTCCTATAATTGAACAGGAACCGGGACAGTTTAGTGTTGAATGAAGCTGTTGGCTGTTTCTTTAAGTCTGCCTTCAAAGTTTGAACTGCTCTTTCTACCAGACCATTGGATGATGGATGGTATGGAACTGTCCGAAAATGCCAAATGCAATTTGACTTCAGGAAATATGCAAAACCCCAGATGGCAAATGATGCCTCATTGTCCTTGACCAATATTTCTGGGAGTCTGTATATCATGAATGATGCTCACATCTTTTCAATCATCATGCCTCAGTTTGCCAAATGTACCTCACTTTCTCCTCGAACTCTATGTACATCCAACCACTTTGAAAAAGCGTCCACAATAACCAAGAACATGGAGCCCGTGAAAGGACCAACATATAGTCAGTGTTTAGCTGAGTCCAGAGTTTACCTGGCCATTACCACGAATGTGGGGGCACTGCTGGTGGTAATTTATGTCCTTGTTGACACTTTGGGCACTTCCTCACCAAGGTAGCTATATTGCTATTCTATCTTGGCCACCAGACATAACCTTTTGCCACCATCTTCATTTTGGAAATCCCTGGATGATCCTGATGGATTTCAGCCAGTATCTGGCAGTGAACATTACTCGGGACAATCACTCTTGCTTCCCATAATGAAATGCTAAACTGTACAGTGAGTTGGTCTCTCCAGATCAAGTTTCGAGTCTATCACTGCCCCCTCTGTCCTATCACCTTCTCCTTCACCTTTATCCACCTATCATTTTCCCAGCCACATCCCCCCAACACCTCCCATTTATCGCTCAACCCCAACCCAAAAGCCTCATTTCTGATGTATGCTTGAAATGTTGATTCACCTGCACCTCGGATGCTACCTGACCGGCTGTTCTTTTCCAGCACCACACTCTTGACCCAAATTCAAAGACTTGTATGATTGCAAAACAAGCGAAGGATGGAAACACTGGGGGAGTGGCTGTGTATAAAATTGGTGTAGGGTGGTTTCAGATTCCCAGTTTGGAAGATGCAAATCCATTTGCCAATTCTGACTGCATGCCTGATAGTGACCTGGTCAAAAAGTGTGGCGCTGGAAAAGCACAGCAGGTCAGGCAGCATCTGAGGTGCGTCTGCAGTCCTCACTTTTTGCTGACACTGCCCTGGTGCTGCTCTGATAGAAAGCATTCTCCATTCATCTTGTAATCTGAAGATTCACATGATTGACCAGGGCTCAGCTAAACAAAGCCTTCGTCGGGATTTTTTTTTGTTGGAGGTTACTTTTTAGTGACAGTTCTGTGAGAAACAAGAATTGATTTCCAATGAAAGAGAATGAAAAAAATTGCACTGATCCTGAACAATGCAGTGCAGTTTCGTGGATTATTTTATTTTCTGTAGACTATGGTTATCAGGACTGTATAACCAAGGTGCCTGAGTGCAGATTGTTTGACTTCATAGAATTGGTCAGCAAGTGAATTGCATGGTATAAACGTTAAAACCTCTGCTTGGCGGCAAATATTCTGGACAGTCTGTAGCAGTGTAAATACCTATTCGATGGTATCTCACAGACCGTTTATGAGGTTAGAACACTGGAACAAGAGCACAAAGAGCTGGGCAGCCCTTTGTATGTGGGGCTTAGCATCAGACTGGAAGAGAGCCATTTACGGAGTATAGGACAGGTGAGATAACTGGTATCTTCCTATTTTATGTGACCCTTTATCAATGAGTATCTACCTCTCATTCAGTGAGCCTGCTACATTCTCTATGCCCTAATGTACAACCTAACTGTAAACCCCTCCAGCTGCTGTACATCTCTCCTCTCTCTAACGACCTCCGGGCTTACTACCTGGCCTTTGTCTGTTACCTCCTGCAGTCCCAATCATCACGCTACTTGTTATCTCATCAAATTGTTATGAATCCCCAGATTTTCCAATCCTCCTGATTCCTTGCACCATTTTTAAAACACTATGGCAACCCCTCAATGCTTCCTGCCCCTGTACCCTCCTCAAGTACAATAGATCACTATCTTTGTAACATCAAAGACACCCATCAACTGCAGGAAGAATGCCTCATCTTCCACCTCAGGACACAAAAACCACACAGCATTAAAATCGACTTCATCAGCTTCCAATATTCCCCTCCTTTCACCTCATCCCAGATCCAGCCCTCCAACTCGGCACCACCCTTTTGACCTGTCCTACCTGTCTATTTCCTTCCCACCTACATGCTCCAACCTCTCCCCTGATCTATCACAATTACCCCCCACTTGCATCTACTTATCGCCCTACTCCACACCCCTATTTATCTCTCAACTCTGTTCCCACTCCATATTCCTGATGAATAACTTATGCCTTTGACATTGATGCACTTGCTCTTTAGATGCTGTCTGATCTGCTGTGCTTTTCAATTCCACACTTTCCGACACTGAGCCTCAACAGCATGTTTGCTCCACTGACTGACTTGTTGAGGTGCAGAAAATTGTAGTGGATGGAGGACTGTCAGAAGGCCTGACAGCCTGAAAGCTATGCTAACCAGTACCCCAGTGTTAGCCGCGCCTAATTACACAAAGCCATTCAAGATGTTGATTGGTTTGAGTCGAGTCTGCATCGTGACTGTGCTCTTACAGGAAAGCTACAAGAGGAAAAAGAAACATATTGGGTATATTTCTAGGAACTGGAATCATCAAGAGAAATATTTGCTGATGGAGAAGGAAATCTTGAGCTACAACATATCAGCATTTATATTGTCAGTAATGTGTCTGAGATATTTGTGTCTGCTGATTGTGATGAAACCGCCCTTTCACAAGGTTCTGTTGCCATTGGCTGTTTTTTTTTCCAAATAGATTGTAAGGATATGTCAGGAAATATCTCCTTGAGAAAAGACTTTAAAGTTTTTTCTTTAACAGTTGTACAATGAAAAGAAGGTGAGATCTCTTTGTTCAGGTTTGCTTGGGTTTGGTTGGGTTTGGTTTGGTTGGGTTTGGTTTGGTTTTAGCAGTCTGGCTGTTTTGTTTGCAGTTGCTGGGCAAGTTTTAGCTGGGAACCAAAAGAAGCTGCTGGAACCAAAGAAGCAATTCCAAGCTGATCCTCTCTCTCACTGACATCTCTTCTGTGAGAACTTGTGTTTGAGTCCACATTTTTACCAGAACAGCGTCAATAAGTTCCATTTTTTGTGTCAGTTAGGTTTTCAAATAGTTATGTTATTCTAAATTATTGTTGTATTTGTTCGTGTGTAAATAAATTCTGTTTTGTTTAAAATCGAGAGGCTTGACCAGCTGCATCACTCCTGGATCATCCACTGTACACCTGCTTAAAGTAACTAGAAAAGTTAGAGTGTGGACTACCTTCTTGAAATGTTTTGAGGGGTCTGCTCTGGTCCATAACATGATGATAACCCCTGAAAGGTTTTGCAAAAAAAATGGATAAACATTCCTGACTGTTTAGATGCAGCTTATTATTACAGTCTTTCAAACTGAAAATGATACACACGCAGGATGAGAGAATGTTGTCGTGTCTTTGATTAAGGAAGAGGGAGACTGCCCGTGGCAGGGAACATGGACTGAAATTAATTCTAGTGGTGTACTTTTGCATGCTTAGAGTCAACATATTGCATATGTAGGATGGTGTACAAAAGTGTATGAGTAAAGATTTGTACAGATTGAGCCATTTTTTATATTGATGGTTCATATTCTTTTCAGGAGGGAGGTTTGATGATTGTGTTGTTTTAAGAGGTGTATTTTGTGCTTTTTCTCTTAGAAGCAAGAAGACAGAGCTGACAAATTGTCTAGTTGAATCCAACAAAAGAAACAGCCTGTGAGATCTTGGGGTGTTATTAACATTTTGAAGTTCCCTGAATAGGTGGGGCCAAGCTCCCCCAAATCCAGAATTTCGAATTTTAGTTTCTCAAATACTGTTCCTGCTGGGGACTTCAAGCTGGGTTTGGAAGCTTTAGTACGTCCCTCTCTCTGCTGTTCTCTCTCTCTCTCTCTCTCTCTCTCACTCTCTCTGCCCCCTCTCTCAAAGATTTGTGTTGATGCTTTTCATTCTGGACTGGAAAATTGCTAGAGAGACAATGTATTTTACTGAATTTGCCCTTGCCAACGGGTTGTGCTATTACTGTATTGGAACAATTACTATTTATACAACATTTAATACAAAGTGCTTCCAAATAAACCTGTTGGGCCAAATAACCTGGTGTGTGATATTTAACTTCGTCCGCCTCAGTTCAACACCAAGTCATTGCAAATAACCTATTACTCTGTTAAGTTTTCCATTTGATATAACTTATTCTAATTCTTGCAATTGTTATATTTTAGTGATAGTGTATGAATAAAGTATGTTTTGCATCAAATCGGGGAATTTGACCAATCAATTTGCATCTGGAACCAATGACTGGCCTTTAAAATAAGAAAAATATTGACTGAATATATTTGTGGGGATTTGGGCTGGACCATAACACTGTATAAAATGCAAAGCAATACTTTTCACTCTACCTCTGTTCATGTGACATTAATAAATCAAATCAGATCAAACCCCTTCCTGGAAACACTGACCAAACCAATAGGTGCTATCTAAAGTTTGTGACTGCCTCATGGAATAAGATATATAGATGACTTAACCCCTCTGTCATTCGCAATACCGTCTTTCTTTAACTGAACATTTGACTACGTTGTGCAGTGTATTGAATAATGAAGATCTTGACAGTATTCCCTTGTTTACTCAAGAAGCTGCAGCTAGGCACCGTGCCAATGCAATTTTCCTCTCACCAGAGGTTCATCGCAGTATAAATAATGAATAGCCATCCCTCACTATGTCATTATAACAGGTGGATTGAACACTTGAAGCTGGAGAGTAATTCACTTTCAGAAAGGACTAAAATGTATTTGATAGAGGCTGTATTCTATCCTGTTCTAACAGCAGTTGGTGTACCTGCTAAGACATTTCTGGATTACATTGCTTATTAACTGCAACATTCCAACTTTGTGTTTCTCTTTAGTTTTCAGGACTGGTAACTATCACAAAGTCATTGAATTTTGTTTTCTGTTTGGCATATTCTCTTGGTCAGTTTCAGTATTTGTTATCTTCAATACACTTTTATTGTTGGCCTCCAATTCTTCCTAGCATTGTTTAAATGAATGGTTTGCTTTTCTGTCCTCATGCTGTACATCTTATGACTCTATGACTCTATTCTCTCCAGTCTCTCATGTTGTCTTTCATTCTTTCTTTCTCTCCCCCTCCCATCCCCATCCCAGCCAACTTCTCTCCTGCTCTTCCTCTTGTTCCTGTTGTTCAGGTTCATCCTCCTTCATTACTCTTTGCTGTTATCCTCAGTCGTACTGCTTTTCCCTGGAATAAGATCCTGCTCCTTTTGATTCTGTGTGAATCTTTCCAGTGTGTATTATCCCACGTGTTTCCATCTCACCATTTCCAGTATGTGGCCTGGGCTGGAGAGTTTCAGCTATGAAGAGAGGTTGGAACGACCGAGATTGTTTTCTTTAGAGCAGAGGAGACTGAGAATGAATATGATTGAAATGTAAATATTATGAGACAAGAGATACAGGAAGTAACATTTCCCTTGATGGAGACATCAATGACAAAGGGCATAGATTGAAGGTAAGAGCTAGAGGTTGAGAGGAAATGGGAGGAAAATCTCTTTCAAGGTGTTGGTGTTACCACATCTGCATTGGTTTGGTCCATTAGCTATGATATTTATTCAGTATATTTATCATTGTATTTATCATTCATGTTATCTTCTGTCTCATTATTTTTGAATTTTAGTGTAAATTCTCAGCGTTCCTATGTTTCCTAATCCCATTTAAGGTCATTTAGTTCCTGGAACTTGATCCTCCATCCAATATGATCACATTGATCATTAATCATTGCATTCCCCTCTGTTTCCTGACAGTGGGATGATCCCCAGTGTGGGAGAGGTGTCTAATGAGCAAAGTCTAAGCTGGTTGGTGGTCTACTCCTGGATGGTGGGAATGTGGAACTCACTGCCTGTAAGGGTGGGAGGGGCAGAAACCCTCATTACATTGAAGAAGTATTTTGATGTGCACTTGCATTGCTAATCCTATGGGCCAAACTCTGGGAAATAAGTTTGAATAGTTAGGTGGTTGTTTTTAATTGGAGCAGACTCGATGGGCCAAAAGGACATTTTTATACCTCCATGACTGACCTGTGAAGTATTTTGATGTGAGTACCATCTTCACTTATACTCACTTTAACATTCATGTTATCTTCTGTCTCATTGTTTTTGAATTTTAGTCTAAATCCTCAGAATTTCTATGTTTCCTAATCCCATTTAAGGTCCTTTAGTCACTGGAACCTGATCCTGCATCCAATATGATCACAGTTGATCATAAATCATTGCATTTCTCTCTGTTTCCTGGTATCAGTGAGAAGTGACAGAGGCAGCTGGTGTAAAAATAAATGAGCTGAGATTCTGATGGTGAAAATGACAGCAGGTCAGTGGATGTGTTCATAAACAATTTAATTCGACCGAATAATCTGAATGTGTCCTTGCTAAAATACAGAGCCCTGTGGAACACTGAGAAACTGAGGGATAACATAAAATTAGCAGAAATATTTCAAAGTTGGGTCAAAAAGAGGACGAGGAAAGAATCTTGTGAGATGTGTCAACTTCCATACCAAGAAAGTTACAAATAAATATTGAAGAACAGCATGTTCAAGAACAATTTTGAAAATGGATCTTGACGATGTGGTCAATGAATCAAAGGAAATGTGAGGGATGCTAAATTGTTGTTTTGTGAAAGGGGTCAGTCATAGAGGGAAGTGGTCATTCTAATGGATACCTCACAAAAAGGAAGATTTAATCAGGTATAAGGCCTCACAAAATGTTGTAATCAAAGAAACAGCAACAAACTAATTCCTGATATGGTTTTGTGACAAGTCCGGAGATCTTGCCAGGTAGTCATGCTATGATCTTAAACAAAATAGCAGAGAATAATACTGATGTGTGAACTAACTTTCCATGGCCATTTTCATCAGAAATCCTTCATCTCATTGGTGGTCATGTGACACAGCGCTAGTGTTCCTGTCTCTGAGCTGGGAGACCTGATTTTGGATCTAAAGGTCTGCTCCTGAATCAGTTGATTGAAAATACCAAGGAAAACAATTCAATGTTCCCTGTGATTAAAGAAAATAAGGCAAAGGTAAAAGGCACAAATGATATTCAGGTTACTATCAGGTATCTTGGCAGAATATTACTGGAGGAGAAAGTGAGGACTGCAGATGCTGGAGATCAGAGCTGAAAATGTGTTGCTGGAAAAGCGCAGCAGGTCAGGCAGCATCCAAGGAACAGGAGAATCGACGTTTCGGGCATAAGCCTGAAGCCGTCAATTCTCCTGTTCCTTGGATGCTGCCTGACTTGCTGCGCTTTTCCAGCAACACATTTTCAGAATATTACTGGAGTCAGTATATAAAAAATAAACATGCAAGCACCTTCAAATTGTTCTGTTAACAGAGAAAATTAATGTCCACTTGCAAAGTTTGCATATTTTCTTCATTATTTAGGAATTCTGGGGTTGGTTTTCGACATGGTGACAGTGGGGACACAGCAAAATGTTTCTGAGTCAGGACTTGACTGTGGGCTTATCATATTTATTTCAATTGCAGGACTCTTGGATAAAAGTCCAGCTGTTCTTCACATTAACTTTGCACGTCAACCACCGCAGTTCTGTGAGCTGACCCTCAGCAAAGCAGGTCAGGCAGCATCTGAGGAGCAGGGAAATCGATGTTTTGGACCAGGGCTCTTAGAGTCATAGAGTCATAGAGATGTACAGCATGGAAACAGATCCTTAGGTCCAACCAGTTCATGCCGACCAGACATCCCAACCCAATCTAGTCCCACCTGCCAGCAACCGGCCCATATCCCTCCAAACCCTTCCTATTCATATACCCATCCAAATGCCTCTTAAATGTTGCAATTGTACCAGCCTCCACCACATCTTCTGGCAGCTCATTCCATACACGTACCACCCTCTGCATGAAGAAGTTGCCCCTTATGTCTCTTTTATATCTTTCCCCTCTCATCCTAAACTTATCCCCTCTAGTTCTGGACTCCCTGACACCAGGGAAAAGACTTTGTCTATTTATCCTATCCATACCCCTCATAATTTTGTAAACCTCTATAAGCTCACCCTTCAGCCTCCGACGCTCCATTGAAAACAGCCCCACCCTGCTCAGCCTCTCCCTGTAGCTCAGATCCTCCAACCCTGGCAACATCCTTGTAAATCTTTTCTGAACCCTTTCAAGTTTCACAACATCTTTCCGATAGGAAGGAGACCAGAATTGCACGCAATATTCCAACAGTGGCCTAACCAATGTCCTGTACAGCCGCAACATGACCTCCCAACTCCTGTACTCAATACTCTTTGACCAATAAAGGAAAGCATACCAAACGCCTTCTTCACTATCCTATTTACCTGCGATTCCACTTTCAAGGAGCTATGAACCTGCACTCCAAGGTCTCTTTGTTCAGCAACACTCCCTAGGACCTTACCATTAAGTGTATAAGTCCTGCTAAGATTTGCTTTCCCAAAATGCAGCACCTCGCATTTATCTGAATTAAACTCCATCTGCCACTTCTCAGCCCATTGGCCCATCTGGTCCAGATCCTGTTGTAATCTGAGGTAACCCTCTTCGCTGTCCACTACACCTCTAATTTTGCTGTCAGCTGCAAACTTACTAACTGTACCTCTTATGCTCGCATCCAAATCAGTTATGTAAATGACAAAAAGTAGAAGACTTGTGGCCAATCCTTGTGGCACTCCACTGGTCACAGGCCTCCAGTCTGATAAACAATCCTCCACCACCACCCTCTGTCCTCTACTTTTGAGCCATTCTGTATCAGGAATCAACTCCAGCCAGAAATGTTGATTTTTCTGCTCCTTGGATGCTACCTGACCTGCTGTGCTTTTCCAGCAGCACACTCTCAACTCTGGTCTCCAGCATCTGCAGACCTTACTGTTTCCTCAGCAAAGCAGTGTGAGGGGAAAAGCTGAAATATTCGAGAGAGTTTAATTCGAGGAAGTGATGCACTGATGATGTCACTGGACAAGTAATCTATAACACTGGAATAATGTTCTGGGAGTAATGTCTTCCACTGTAGCAGGTAGTGAGTTTTTAATTCAATGAGAAGTTAGTTAAAAGGTAAATATGTATCCATTGTCAGTTGATGTAAACCCTGGTTGATTACATAATGTGTTCCAGTAAAGGACACTTGCTGTTTTTACCTGGTCTAGCCAACACAAATATGGAGTAGAAGACTCTTACTGCAACTTACTCACAAGGTTTTGGTGATGCCACATCTGCAGAAGTGTGAGGTGGTTTGGTCCCATTATCTATAATAGTTATTTGATGCAGTTCAGAGGTTTCACTGAGATGATCATCAATATGAGAGGGGTGGCTATTGAGCAAAGGCTAATCTGATTGGGACTCTTCTCCCTGGAGTTGAGATGAATGATAGGGGATCTCATTGAAGCCTACAGGATTCTTAAAGGTCAACTGTGTTTTGATAGGCATGCACAGCATATCAGGCATCTGAAGAGCAGGAGAATCATCATTTTGGGCAAAAGCCAAATGCTTTGATTTGATTTATTGTTGTCACATGTACTAAAGTACAGTGCAGAGTTTCATTTTGCTTGAAGCACAGACAGATCATAACATACAAAAACTTGCAGGAAGTAGGATGATTGAACAGAGTGAAGCATACAGAATTACAGCTGCACAGGAGCTGCACAGAAAACAAGATCAACATTAGATTTGAAATTTGAGAGGTCCATTCAGCGGTCTCATAACCTCAGAAAAGAAGCTATTTTTGAACCAATTGATACTTGTGTTTCAGAATCTGTATCTTCTGCTTAACAGAAGAGGTTGGAAGAAATTGTAAACAGAATGGGAGGAGTCTTTGATGTTTTTGACTTTTTTTTCCCGCAGAAATGGAATGTATACATGGAGTCAATGGGTGACAGGTCAGCATGTGTGATAGTCTGGGCTGCATTCGCAACTCTCACTAGTTTTTTACAGTCCTGTGCAGAGCAGTTGTTGCACCAAACTGTGATGCATCCAGATGGAATGCATTCTGTGGTGCATCTGTAAAAGTTAGTGAAGGTCCGTGTGGACATGCTGATTTTCCTTAGCGTCTTGAGGAAGAAGAGGTATTGTTTTGCTTCATTGGAGAGTTTGGAATGAGAGAGCACTGTTCCAGAGTAAAGGGGTAGCAATTTAACACTAAGATGAGGAGGAATTTCTTCCCTGAGAGGGTTGTGTGTCTTTGAAACTCCCTGCTACAGAGAGCGCTGTTTACAAAATCCTTTTCCATATTTAAGGCTCAGATAAACAGATTCTTCACAAATCGGGGAATCAAGGGCTATGGGGAAATGACAGGATAGTGCAAGTGAGGAAGGTTGGATCAGCCAAGATTTATTTGAATGGTGGAGCAGTATCAAGGGGTCAGGCAGCAGAATCCTGTTCCTACTTTGTATGGCCTTTTGGTCTCATAAATACTTCTCCAGATCAAAAGCAATGTGGTTGACTCTAAACTGCCCTCATGGCAATTAGGGATCGAGAAGGTTGGTATATTGATTAAGGATGGCACAATGGCTCAAAGGTGAAAGGAAACATGGTGACTCAGTGGTTTGCAATGCTGCCTTACAGATCCAGGCACCTGGGTTCGATTCCATCTTCGGAACTATCTATGTGGAGTTTGCATGTTCTCCCTCCCTGTGTTCGCATGGGTTTCCTCCAGGTGCTCCAGTTTTCTCTCACAGTTTAAAGATGTGCAGGCTAGATGGATTAGCCATACTCTATGTCCCATAGTGTTCAGCGATGTTCACATTAGTTGGATTGGCCATGGGAAACACAGGTGTGGTTCTTGGTCCAATGCTATTTGGAGGGTCGGTGTTGACTTAATTGTTAGAATGGCCTGTTCCCATATTGTAGGGATTCTATGACTCTGTAATAAATACTGGTCTAAAGAGTGATTCTTATATCCATTCGATGATTTAAAATGTCAAATCATGATTCTGATTTAAATCTGCTTTTCTTTCCTCACAGTAAACTTCCTGATAATTGACATTTTGTCTCAGGCAAAGTGCAGTCTTTCTAAATATATCGCTGGCTATCTATTTGCCATGGCTATAGCAGATCGCATGGTGTTTATGTGCAACGTAATTTGTATCGTGTGGCTATGCTTTATTGGCAAAACTCTTTCCTGCTCAATACTCCAGTGTGCAAACTTGTTCTCTATCTGTCTCCAATGAGTGTTGATTGTTCAGTCTGGTTCACCATAGTTTTGCCTTTGTAACAAGATCGCTTTGTTGCTATTTACTGTCAGAATCTGAAAATGAAGCATTGTATTGGGAAGGCAGTTGGTGTGATTACTGTGAACTTGACCATGCTGTTCTGTTTAAAGAACATCCCATAGCCCTTTGTCTACAGATCATATTATTTAATTCACAATACACACTGGGGGTGCCTTGTATGAGCAAACCTTTATATTGTAAGTGCGTAGAAAGCATTTTCTTGGCTTGAGCAACTGTTTACTCCAGTGTTTTCATTCCTCCCGGTTTTATTGCTGAAAATGTTCACTGCTAGATGTATTTTAGTCACTGGCCAGGCTCAGAAGAGACTTTGGGATCAGAACTACAGCAAGAATGGCAAAGGTCCTGAGCTCCTGAACTGCAGGAAGTCGATAGTTTTAATTTTTGCAATATCCTGCAGTTTCATTCTATTCTGGATTAGTTCAGTCACTTGTTTCATTTTTTCTAGATTTTCTGCCACGTTTAAGTGCAAGTTGGTATTTCACCCCTTTTCAGTATTTCAGGAAGCTGATATCATGCTTCAGTTACTGAGCTCCTTTATATAGCAACCCAGAAAATGTTCAGGCAGCAGCTGCTTGATTTACTCAACTATCCTTTTAATCTGATCGGAAATTGTATTGAACGAGTAAAATTGAAGGGTGTAATACCTTCCTCAATGCCACACTTTAGAGGGAAACCCAAACTTCGGGGAGCATGTGGCACATTGGTACTGTCCTTACATGTAGACCAGGAGGCCCAGTTTCATGTCACAGCAACTTCTGAATGGAATAATCAGAATTTCTCTCCAAACTAAACTTAGCAAAGGTTTTCTGCATGGACAAATTTATATAGCCCTTTCCAATTCCTGTTATATTAAAAGTTGGAATCTGGAAGTGCTGAAGAAGGGCTTATGCCCGAAACATCCATTCTCCTGTTCCTTTGATGCTGCCTGACCTGCTGCGCTTTTCCAGCAACACATTTTTAAGTTCTGGTTATAAATTTGTAATAGTAAAGGACAACAAACTCCTGCTTGGTTAACTTAAAGAATAAAAGGATGTGCCACCCATAGCTTCTGGTCAAATTCAGCAGTGGGCTCTTATTCTCTGACCATACAATTGAAGTTGCAGCACCTTCCAATAGGGCATGTGGCAAATGCAAATGCCTTGAGTTGACTCCCACTGCAAACAATATCCACATGTGGATGCAAAAACATCCTGGCCTGGCTAGACTAAAACAGATGGTGGGTCGTTGCACACAGACAAAGGGCACAAAGTTGTTGCACAAGAATGCAGGTTCTTGCATACAGAGCAGGAGTACAGGTTGTTGCAGATGGTCCAGGAGTGCAGTTTGATGTGCATGGACCAGTAGTGCGGATAATTGCACATGAACCAGGAGCATAGGTTGTTGCGTACAGACCAGGAGTGCGCAATTTTACATGTGGACCAGGAGCGGCAGTTGTTCCGCGTGGACAAGGAGCACGGGTGGTTGTGCGTGAACCACGAGCAAGGTTTTTTGCATGTGGACCAGGAGTGCAGGTTGTTGCACATGGTCCAGGAGTGAGGAGTATTGAATGTGAAGCAGGAGCATGGTTCATTGAGCACAGACCAGGAGTGCGGGTTATTGCACGTGGACCAGGAGGGCAGATAGTTGTGCATGGACCAGAAGCAAGGATTGTTGCACATGCACCAGGAGCATGGGCTGTTGCGAGTAGACCAGGAGTGTGGGTTGGACTGCACGAACTAGGAGAGCAGGCTGTTCCCCACGGACCAGAAGTGTGGGTTGTTGGGCATGGACCAGGAGTGCCAGTTGTTGTGCATGGACCAGGTGTGTGAGTTGTTGCATGCAGACCAGGAGTGCAGGTTGTTGTGAGTGGACCAGGAGTGAGGGTTGTTTTGCATGAAAAAGGTGTATGCGTTGTTGTGCAAGGGTTGTTGGGCGGCACGGTGGCACAGTGGTTAGCACTGCTGCCTCACAGAGCCAGAGACCCGGGTTCAACTCCCGCCTCAGGCGACTGACTGTGTGGAGTTTGCACATTCTCCCTGTGTCTGCGTGGGTTTCCTCCCGGTGCTCCGGTTTCCTCCTCCCATCACAAAGATGTGCAGGTCAGGTGAATTGGCCATGCTAAATTGCCCATAGTGTTAGGTAAGGGGCAAGTGGGGTAAAGGTATGGGCGGGTTTCGCTTCAGCGAGTCGGTGTGGACTTGTTGGGCTGAAGGGCCTGTTTCCACACTGTAAGTAATCTAATAAATAAAGTGCGATCATTGTGTGTGGATCAGGAGCGCAGGTTGTTGAGCACTGATCAAGAATGTGGATTATTGTGCAGGGACCAGGAGCGTGGATTGTGGCACATGGACCAAGAGTGTGGTTGTTGCAACATGGACCAGGTGTGCAAGTTTTTGCATGCAGACCAGGAGCGTGGTTTCTTTTGCACGGCCAAGGAGTGTGGATTGTTACCCATGGACCAAGAGGGCACGTTGTTGCACACAGACCAGTGCTGTTTGTTGCATATGGACCAGAAGTGTGAGTCGTTGTGCACAGACCAGGAGTGCAGGTTGTTGCAAGAACGTACCAGGAGCGTGGGTTATTGCACGTGGACCAGGAGGGCAAGTTGGTGGGCATGGACCAGGAGCGAGGATTGTTACACGCACCAGGAGCATGGATTGCTGCATGTGGACCAGGAGTACGGGTTCTTGCATATGGACTAGGAATGCGAATTGTTGTGCACAGTTGAGGAGCACGGGTTATTATGCACAAACCAGGAGTGGAGTTCCTGCGTACTGACTAGGACTGTTGGTTGTTGAATGCAGAGCAGGAATGCGAGTTGTTGAGCACAGATCAGGACCACGGGCCATTTCCCATTGACGAGGAGCATGGGTTGTTGCGCTCGAAGCAGGAGTGTGGGTTGTTGCGCACGGACCAGGAATGTGGATTGTTGTGCACAGACCAGGAATGTGGGCTTTTGCACATGGACCAGGAGTGCTGATAGTTGCACATGGACCAGGAGTGTGGGTTGTTGTGCATGGATTGCGAGTGCAGGTTTTTGTGAATGGATCAGGAGTGCGGGTTGTTCTGCATGAACAAGGAGTGTAGGTTGTTGCATGTGGACCAAAAGTGCAGGAAAGGAGCACCAGTTGTTGGGTGAGGACCAGGTGTGCGGGTCATTGCATATGGACCAGGAGCATGGATTGTTGTGTGTGGACCAAAAGTGAGGGTTGTTGTACATGAAAAAGGTGTGTTGTTGTGCATGGCACAGGAGTGCGGATTGTTGTGTGTGAACCAGGAGTGCAGGTTGTTGCGTGCGGACCAGGAGTGCAGCTGTTGTACATGGACCAGCAGTGCAGGGTATTGCATGCAGACCAGGAGTGTGTGTTGTTGCATGTGGACCATGAGCACAGGTTGTTGCATGTCGACCTGGAGTGCCGGAAGTTGCACGTGGACCAGAAGTGCAAGTTGTCGTACAAAGACCAGGGAGCGGGTTCCTGCCTACTGACTAGGAGTGCCAGTTGTTGAATGTGGAGCAGAAGCACGGCTCGTTGAGCACAGACTAGGAGGGTGGGTTGTTTCGCACGGACCAGGAGTGCAGGCTGTTGTGCATTGACCAGGAGTTGCACACGGACCAGGAGCATGGATTGTTGTGTATGGACTGTAAGTGCAGTTTGTTGCGAACAGACGAGGAGTGAAGGGTTTTGCAAAGGGACAAGGAGCATGATTTGTTCCGCGTGGACCATGAGTGTGGGTTGTTGCACACGGACCAAGTGTACATGTCGTTGCACACAGACCTGGAGAACTAGTTATTGAGCACCAACGAGGAGCGCATATTGTTGCGCACAGACCAGGAGTGCCAGTTGTGCATGGACCATGAGCACAGGTTGTTGCAGGTGGACCTGGAGTGCAGGACATTACACATGGCCCAGGATTGTGGGTTGTTATGCATGGACCAGGAGCGTGGGTTGTTGCATACAGAAAAAGTGTGTGGGTTGTTGTGTGCGGATGAAGAGCGTGGGTTGATGCATATAGACCAGGAGTGCGGTTTGTTGCGCATGGACCAGCAGCATGGGTTTTTGCACATGTACCAGGAGTGCAAGCTGTTGTGCATGGACCAGGAGCACAAATAATTGCACACAGAACAGAATCATGGGTTGCTGCGCATGGACCAGGAGTACAGGTTTTTGCACGTGGTCCAGGTGTACATGTCGTTGCACAACAGACCTGGAGAACGGGTTATTGAGCACCAACCAGGAGCGTGGGTTGTTGCACACAGATCTGGAGTGCAGGCTGTTGTGCATGGACCAGGAGCAAGGATAGTTTCACATGGACCAGGAGCATGGATTGTTGTGCATGGACCAGGAGTGTGGGATTTTGTGAACTTACCAGGAGTGCGGGTTGTTCTACATGGACAAGGAATGTAGGTTGTTCCATGTGGACCAGAAATGCAGGTTGTTGTGCATGGACCAGGAACACCAGTTGTTGTGCATGGACCAGGTGTGCAGGTTGATGCATATGGACCAGGAGCATGGGTTGTTGTGAGTGGACCAAGAGTAAGGGCTGTTGCATGTGAAAAAGTTGCACACGTTGTTGTGCACGGCACTGGAGTGTGGATTGTTTCATGTGGACCAGGAGTGCGGGTTATTGCACACAGACCAGGAGCATAGGTTGTTGCGCATGGACCAGGAGTGTGTGTCGTTGCACATGGACCAAGAGCGGGTTGTTGCACGTGGACAAGGAACGTGGGTTCTTGCATGCGGGCCAGGAGCACAGGTTGCTGTGCACAGACCAGGAGTGTGGGTTGTTGCATGTGGACAAGGAGCGTGAGTTGTTGCACATGGACCAGGAGTGCAGGTTACTGCATGCAGACCAGGAGCACAGGTTGTTGCACATGGGCAAGGAGTGAGAGTTTTTGCGTGTTGACTAGGAGCGTGGTTTGTTGCATGTGTATCCCAAAGGTGTTCTTCCTACCATTGTAACGATCATAAATTCATGGTAACTGGGAGTGTATCCAGATGTTGTGATTCATGAAGTCAACCTGCCCCAACAATTTAATGCTGCAGGCAGCAGGTATCACCGGGGACAAAAGTATTTTTTGTTCTGTAACCACGGTTCATTTGGTATTCCCGTGTGAACCAAAACTTTATAGGGTCTATTCACTGTAAAAGGGTGAAAGGCACCTGGATATCGAGAGTTGTTACGCTCATCTGGAATGGCACCTTAATGAAAGAAGCTTGTTGAGTGGCCTATGGGATAGTTAAGTAAACTAGGAGACATTTTAAGTTTGTGAAGGTCTTCTGAGTTTCATCTCCCGCATAAGAGGAGTGAAATAAGTTGATCGGATAGGTTGCGGTTGGGTTTGGGCTGGGAGGTGCAGTGAGTGCTGGCGAATAGTCACAATCACACTGAGGGACATCGATGAAAGCGGATGTTTCAGTTAACTGAGTGACAGTCAAATTTAGCTTATAAGGAATAGTGGTCAAACTTCTGAGTTCTGCTGTCTCTGCGTAGCAGGAGTTACATGTTGTGACCAAAGAAACTTGATGGAGGTCCCTGAAATATTTGGGGTACCTCTGATGTTTGCCCATTTGTTAGTGTGCTAATCCCTGCACCCTGCGTTGGAACAGTGGCTCAGTGGTTAACACAGCTCCAGGGACCCAGGTTCGATCCCTGCCTTGGGTAACTGACTGTGTGATATTTGCAAATGCCCCCAGTGTTTGCTGGGCCAGTATTAATGGCCCGTAACAAGACTGGAAATTAAATGAGAAATTCGTCAGGTAGCAAATATTTATCACAGCGATGACGAACGGTGGCAAACCCCATATTGTGAGCGGGGAGAATCACTATGGTTTCTGGAACCTGAATCACTGGATGTGAAACTATTTGTATATCTCGCTCTCACAATGAGTGAATAATAAAAAAAAGCAAAAAGAAAAGAATTTGGAATAATGTTCGAGGAACGAGAGAGAGACACCAGCTTTTTGTGTTTTGTTCAGGTAATGAATCTTTCCTGTTTGCATGTGAATTTGATCCCTGAAATAAATATAAACCCTTTGTGGTTTGGATTGTAAAGACCTCCACTCGCTGGTTGCTAAATGTCGTCTTCTATAATTTGAATGTTTCTTGCCTGGAGCTCGAGATCTTGAGATACTTTCAGCTTAGTTAATGTTTTGAATGGGTAGATAACCCTGGAATTCCCTCCCTAATGGCACTGTGCTTCAACCCACAGAAGGTGGGCTGCAGCAGACCCAAAAAAAAAAGCAGTTCAGGACCACTTTCTGAAGGGTAATGAGGTGCGGACAATAAATGCTCATCAGCCAGCAAAGGCAACATGCAACGAATGAATTTTTAAAAATGCATTTAATATTTTGGCCCTAATATTAAAACCTAATACTTTGGATTTATTTAGTACCCAAGGCCGTTGATAGTGACACATCTGGTGAGAACTGCCAGAATGTTTTGTTAGATTTCAGTCCAAAGATATTTCGTGGATACTCTCCAGTGCAATCTGTCAATCATAATTTTGAATTGGAACAGTTTATCGAGCCAATAATCATGTTGAATAGAATCATGTGAATGCAGATTGTAAGTGTGCAGGACCGGACCTGCATTGGGGAATTTTATGGACTGTACAACAGTGAATCCAATCATACTGAAATGAAAAGGTCCGTGATGTTTCGGATCGTATCTTTGGGATCCTGAAGGGAGAGATTGACCAACCTTTGTCCATGTAGGTACCAACAACATAGATAGAAATAGGGATAGGGATGTAAGGCAGGATTTCAGGGAACTAGGGTGGAAGTTGAGAGCTAGAACAAACAGAGTTGTTATCTCTGGATTGTTACCCGTGCCATGTGATAGCGAGGCAAGGAATAGGGAGAGATATCAGCTAAACACATGGCTGCAAGGATGGTGCAGGAGGGAGAGTTTCAGGTTTTTGGATAATTGGGGCTCATTCTGGGGAAGGTGAGACTTGTACAAACAGGATGGTCTTCACTTGAACCAGAGGAGTACTAATATCCTGGGTGGGTAATTTGCTGGTGCTGGGTTTAAACTAACTCAGCAGGGAGATGGGAACCGGAGGTTTAGTTGCAGTGCACGGGAGGAAGACAGTAGGAAGTTAAAAATCACACAACACCAGGTTATAGTCCAACAGGTTTAATTGGAAGCAAACTAGCTTTCGAAGCTCTGCTTCTTCATTAGGTGATCAGGTTTGAAGTGTGTCTACTTCAACGCCAGAAGTATCTGAAATAAGGTAGGTGAGCTTGCAGCATGGATAGGTACCTAGGATTTCGATGTTGTGGCCATTTTGGAGACATGGATAGAGTAGGTTGATAGATGTTGCAGGTTCCAGGGTTTAGATCTGTCATTAAAAACAAGCAAGGCAGTAAAAGAGGGGGAAGCATGACATTGTTAGTCAAAGATAGTATAACGATGGCTGAGAGAATTTTTGATGAGGACTCACTTACTGAGGTAGTGTGGGCTGAGGTTAGAAACAGGAGAGGACATGTCACACTGCTCAGAGTTTTTTATGAGCCTCCACAGAGTTCCAGGGAGGTGGAAGAGAGGATTAGCAAAATTATTTGAGTATGAGTGAACAGAACAGGTTGGTCATTATGGGGGACTTTAACTTGCCCAAAATTGACTGGAAGTGTATGTCGTATGTATCAATTTTTGTCCAATGTGTACAGGAGGGTTTCCTGACACAGTATGTCGAAAGGCCGACAAGAGGGGAGGCCACACTGGATGTGGTGCTTGGTAATGATTTAGTTGTAGATGGGCACTTTGGAGAGAGTGACCAGTTACGTTTAGTTTAGTGATGGAAAGGGATAGGTACATGCCACAGGTCAAGAGTTATCGATGGAGCAAGCGCAATTATAATGCAATTAGGCAAGAATTAGGATGCATAGAATGGGGCAGTAAAATGCAGGGGATACAATCGAAATGTGGTGCTGGCTTAAGGAACAGATATTGCGTGTCCTTGATAGGTATGTCCCTGTCAGGCAGGGAGGAAGTGATAAGGTAAGGGAACCGTGGTTTACTACAGAAATTGCATCTCATGTTAAGAAGAAAGAAGCTTATGTGTTGACGAGGCAAGATGGTACAGGTGAGGTGATGGAGAGCTACAGATCAGCCAGGAAGGATTTAAAGAGAGAGTTAAGAAGAGCAAAGACACAAGCAGTCTTTAGCAAATAGAATAAAGGAGAACCTTAAAGCTTTCTATAGGTATATGAGGGAAAAAAAGGATGATTAGATAGGAATAGGGCCTGTCAAAGACAGAAGTGGGAAGTTGAGTGTGGACCCTGTCGAGATTAGAGAGGTGCTAAATGAATATTTATCCTGTTCACTCAGGAAAAGGAGAATATTGTAGAGGAGAAGAATAAAGTACACTTGGAATTGGCCACACTTGGAATATTGTGTACAGTTCTGGTCACCCCAATACAGGAAGGATGTGGAAGCATTGGAAAAGGTGAAGAGGAGACTTACCAGGATGTTGTCTAGTCTGGAGAGAAGGTCTAGGCTGGGAGGCTTAGGTCTGTTCTCATTGGAAAGAAGAAGGCTAAGGGGGGATTTGATAGAGACATACAAGATGATCAGCAGATTAAATAGAGTCGACAGTGAAATACTTTTTCCTAGGATGATGATATCAGCTTGTACGAGAGGGCATAGCTACAAATTGAGGCGTGATAGATTTAAGACAGATGTCAGAGGAAAGTTTGTAATGCAGAGAGTGGTAAGGGTGTGGAATGCCCTTCCTGCTAATGTAGTCAACTCAGCCATCTTAGGGAGATTTAAATAATCCTTAGATAAGCACATGGATGATTTGGGGATAGTGTGGGGGGACGAGCTGAGAATAGTTCACAGGTCAACGCAATACTGAGGGCCGAAGGGCCTGTTCTGTGCTGTATTGGTCTACGTTCTTTGTCCTATGTTCTATAACTGCATTTGTTCTTTCTGAATACAAAGAGACGTGCTAAAGTGGATGCACAGCCTCAAAAAAAGGAACCGCTTTTCAACGGATTAATAAAGACAGAGTGATTAAAACATTGGAATGGTGGCTACTCTTCTCCTTGGTAAATTTGCATCTCTTAACAAAGACTGTGATGAAAACAATTGTTTTACTTAACCACAGTATACAGGAAGTTATACAAACGCAGATGGACGTGGAGTTATTCATTATTTTCTGAATGATTCATGTTGGGGCCATTGCAAAACCTTTTCGTTCCCATCAAAACATCAATGCTTGCCTGGTCACAGCAACCAATCGATGTGTTACATCAGATGAAGTAATTTCATAAGACAAAGCTACCAGACTCTCTCTCTCTCTCTGGAGAGCCTGTTATCATGCATAAATACCACTATTTCTCAGTCAATTGCAGAATGCTTTTTGAGATTCTAATAGAGATGCACGTCATGCCAACAGGTTTAGTGTATGCCATTTAATATTCTACCTGTATGAATTATTGGTCCAAACAAACATTTGTGGTTACATTCAGTGCTTTTCCAACTTACAGTTATCCTATGTCCTGTTTAATTTGAAATTGTTTTTCCTTCATAGGTGAGGTATACACTTCGTTGTTGTATGTTTTCCACATGAACTGTGTTTCTTTACTTTCAAGACTAGAGTGGTGCTGAAAAAGCACAGCAGGTCAGGCAGCATCCAAGGAGCAGGAAAATCGACGTTTCGGCAGGAGCCCTTCATCGATTTTCCTGCCCCTCGGATGCTGCCTGACCTGCTGTGCTTTTCTAGCACCACTCTAGTCTTGACTCTGATTCCCAGCATCTGCATTCCTCACTTTCGTCCTGTATTTCTTGACCTGTCTTTTCAATGGCATTATTTATTGATGGGATTTCACTGTGTTGATAGAATATCTTCTTCTCTTTGTATTTGCTTTCCTTTTTATTCCACCTGAAAAATTAGCCACATTTAGTGCTAATTATATTCAACTCATTGGTAATAAATCATTTTTTAATATATTTTCTTATTGGAGTAATTTATTTTTGTTCAGTGATATTCAAATAACAACTTTAACTTCATTTCAATTTTTCAAAACTCGCCATTTCAATTTTTATAGGGCAAATTCAGTTGCATTGTCTTCTTAGCACGGATAACGTAAGTACGTGTTGTAAGACTCTTGTTATAACGTAAATCTGAATCCGTTGAGTTATAATAATTGTGATTTTTTTGTTTCAAATTCATAGAATTGCTCTGATAAATTACATTCAGTTGTTGTGCTGTACATGTGGTCCTTATGTGGTATTGACTCATCTTCAGTATTATCAGAGTGCAAATGGAGGATATTATATGATTTCCTCCGTTATCGCCTCAGAGCAAACGAGGGATAAGAATAGTGTCATGGACCAGAGCAAGTTTTACTTTAATTTATCAAGGAGAGAGCCTAGACCATAACTTTTATATTATTAGAAGGCAACTGTAATGTGCTGTGTTTTAGGTGTCATTCAATTATTCAGCTTTAACAAGGCACACGGTATTCTTACACCCAGATAAAACCTAAGCAAAAGTTAGAGGTATTGTAGTAACTTTAAATCTACTGGACTATTTAACAGAATAATGGATTATTAACTATGAACAGCAACAGTTTCAATGTACTGTTATAACAGACAAAGGCAAATTCAGAAAAATGAATTATTTCCCAAGCAGTGCTTTTCTCATCCAGGAGAAAAGAAAACAAAGAGAACAGTCTGGTAGAGAAGAAGAGAGAGAGAGAGAGAGACCTCCAGTATTTCGTTGCAGCAGAGAAGCCAACTGCAAACCCCAAGAAATTGCAAGCTTATCAGACACAGAAAAAGCGGTACTAGTAAAAGGACTAAATTTCAATTATCAAGATGCTGACAAGAAGGATTTCCTAGCGGCATTAGAAACCACATTGAACAAACTCACGGAAGAAACACAACAAACGATCAGACAGACAGTTGCACCTACTCTGAGCCGAAAGAGGAAAGGCAACAAACTGAACACACAAGAAAAGAAAGCCCTAGAAAACCTCAAAAAAGACAAAAACATCGTCATATTACCTGGAGACAAGGGTCGGCTCACAGTCACCCTGAACAGAAGGGACTACATAGAGAAAGCCAATGCACTACTCACAGATACTAACACCTACCAACAGGTGGTGCTAGACCCGACCCCACAACTAGGAAACAAAATTACATATCTCCTAAGAAAATTACACAGTTCCGGACAATTAATCAAGATGGAATTTCAGAAAATGCAACCAGACTGGACCAACCCCCCACGATTCTACGGACTTCCAAAAATCCATAAACCAGGAGCTTCCCCCTCAGACCCATAGTCTCACTACCCTGAACACCAACTTACAGACTGGCCAAAGAACTACACGCAAGACTGAAATACCTGGTAGAAGATTCACTGCATGCCATCCACTCCACCCAGGAATTCGTAAAAATCATCAAAAACACCAAAATGGAGGAAGATGAAACAATGATCTCATTCAACACAACAGCACTGTTCACCTCCATCAACATCAACCTGGCAATTGAAACACTTACTGCACTTTTAGAAGAGACCATCACACACACCCCAACCACCATCAATCACATTACCAACGAAAACATCATGAAGCTAGTGGACCTGTGCCTCACCACCCACTTCACCTTCAACAACATAATCTATAACAAACCAACGGCACACCCATGGAATCTCCATCATCAGGATTCATAGCAGAAGCGGTAATGCAAAGACTAGAACAAACAGCCCTACCAACCGTCAAACCAAAAATCTGAGTCCGCTACCTTTGTCATCACAAAACGAAACAAGATAGAAGAGACATTTAACAATATCAACACCACCCTCACAGGCATAAAGTTCACCAAGGAGGAAGAAACTGACAACAAATTCGCATTCCTGGACATCACAGTCGAAAGAAAGGACAACAGAGAATTACAAACCTGCGTATACAGAAAACCGACAAACACTGACCAAATACTTAACTACATCAGCAACCATCCCAACACACACAAACGAAGCTGTATCAGAACACTATTCCAACGAGCCACCACACACTGCAGCACAGACGAACTTCGGAAAACAGAGGAGAACCACCTATACAACGTATTCAAGAAGAACGGATACTCAAAAAATACAGTCCGCAAATTCCTCAGGAACAAACCACGTCAAGCAAACCAAATACAGCCAGAAACCCTAACCACCTTACCATACATCAAAGACGTCTCAGAAATGACAGCCAGACTACTAAGACCCCTTGGAATCCTAGTAGCACACAAATCCACCAACACTCTCAAACAAAAACTAACAAACTTAAAAGACCCAGTACAACCCATGGACAAAACCAACGTCATCTACAAAATTCCATGCAAGGACTGCCACAAACACTACGTAGGACAAACAGGAAGAAAGTTAGCCACCAGAGTACACGAACACCAGCTAGCCACAAAAAGACACGACCATCTCTCCCTCGTAGCCCTACACACGGATGAAAAAAAAACACAATTTCGACTGGGACAACACATCTATCCTGGAACAGGCTAAGCAAAGACATACCAGAGAATTCCTAGAGGTCTGGCTCTCCAACCACAATGCCATAAACAAACACATAGATCTAGATATCATCTATCAACCCCTCAGAAAACGAACAGGTAATGACATCACCACAAACCCCAGCAACCCCATCCAGGACAAACATATAAATAGAAAGCAGGAGACAACAGCTTCGCTTCACTTGGAGGTCGCCACTGATGTTACCTAGCCAGGTAATGAAACATCTGGATATCAAACCTACAGCTTAGCAAGCAAACCTACACCCTAAATTGCAAGCTAGATTAATGCACTGGCTCTATAGTTGCTGACTCCACCTGTTCATGCTGTTTCCATTGTTCTAACTTATAAAAACGGCCTCACAAGATGCTTACTTTATTCATTTGTAAGAGACAACATGGTTCCACTAGCTCAAACTCACTCTTCAAAAAAACAGCGATGACGTACACCTTGGAAAACCACTATAGACTCTTGGCCCTTCAAGCTTTCTCCACATTCATTAAAAGTACAAGTCATCTGATTTTAATCTCAACACCATATTCTGCATAATCCCAAAAACCTTTACCCACCACCCACAGTCCCCTCGCCCATTCCCGGGGATCAGGAGACAATGGATATCTGTCTTCAAAATACTTCAAAATTCTGCACACAACATATCTTGAGAAAGGAAATTCCAAAGATTCACAACCCTCTGAGAGAAAAAGTAAATGCATTTTGCTTTCATTGGGTTACCTCTTTCTCTTGGACGAGAAAGTTTGCTATGGTTGAAATGTGGTGTCCATGAATGTCTATTGCTCTACTTACTTTTCCATTGATGTAACAATATCAACAAGTGATTTGTTGAGTGAGTATTGTATAGAGAGCATGGTAGGCTTCTGTTCTGCAGTGGCTGAATTATGTTATTAAAGTTAATTAGTGAATAAGATAAAAGCAGATATTTAACCAATGATTTAATCAAGTTATGGGTGCATAGAGAGGTACAGCATGGAACAGGCCTTTCAGTCCATTCCATCTATACTGATCAGATATCCAATGAAAATCTCATCCCATATTTAGCCCACATCTCTCCAAAACCACTTGCTTATTGACCTCAAAATAGCCTAGCATATTAGCATGAAAATGTGTTGCTGGAAAAGCGCAGCAGGTCAGGCAGTATCCAAGGAGCAGGAGATTCGACGTTTCAGGCATAAGCCCTTTTCCAGCAACACATTTTCAGCTCTGATCTCCAGCATCTGCAGACCTCACTTTCTCCTAGCATAATAGCATGCCCCACATTCATGCCACTGCCCTCCATATCCTTTTCTTTGGTGGTTACCAGCACAAAGTACTAATTTGGAATTTCGCTCATATCCCCTTCTCCAAGCACTTATTCCCTCCACTATCTTTGAACAGTCCTACTCTGTCTATCGTTATCCTCTTGCTTTTATGGCATGTATAAAATCCTTTGACTTTCTTTTTAACCCCACCTGCCAAGGACATTTCATGGGCTTTCCTTGCTTTCTTAATTTCCTGCTTGAATTTTTTACTACTGTTCCTTTTTCCTCATAGGTCTGTCCATTTTTAGCTTTGTAAACTTACACAGAGTCATAGAGTCATGTACAGTATTGAAACAGCCTCTTTGGTCCAATTTGTATATGTCTTAATAAATCTAGTCCCATTTGCCATCATTTGGCCTATATTGCTCTAAACCCTTCCTATTCATATACTCATCAAATGCCTTTTAGATGTTATAATTGTACCAGCCTCTCCCAACTTCACTTGTTGCCCCTTTGATCACATTTAAATCTTTCCCCTCTCAACATAAATCTATGCCCACTAATTTTGGACTCCCTCACCCCTTGGTAAAGACCTTGTCTATTTAATTATCCTTGCCCCTTAAGATTTCATAAACCTCTGATGCTCCAGGGAAAATAGACCCAGCCTATTCATCCTTTCCCTTTCACTCAAACCCCCAACATTGGAAATATTTTCTGGACCCTTTCAAGTTTCACAACATCTTTCCTAAAACAGGGAGACCAGAATTGTATGCAGTATTCAAAAATGATTTAACCAATGTCTTGTACAGTCATATGACCTCTCAACTCCTCTACACCATGCATTGTCTTTCAAGAGATGAACAGAACCAGATGGACTTGGATAGCACAGATTTTCTGTTCTCAGTATATAGTTGCTGCTGATCATTAATCTCATTCCAGATTCGTTGCTGCAGATCACTCTGAATTAATGACAACTGACAGAAGGCAAAATCTTCAGATCACTTCCCTAAAATTATTGAGGGCAGTCAAGAGTTAAAGTGATTCGTGAAAGCACCTCATTACCATGTTCTCAGGAACAACTATGGATGGAAACTAAACACTGGTCTATCAAGTCATACCTAAATCGTATGTATGAAAAACCAAAATAAATTGTTTTGATATTGCTTCAGGAATGTCTAGACAATTCCAAACTTCATTGTTTTAGTGAAGTCATATCTTTTAGTCACATCTTTTCTGTATTTTAAGTCCCATATAGGATTAAAGTTTATCTGGAAGACTATCATGGAGGAAGTGTTGTTTTATCAAATGACCTTCCTATGATCAAAAATGCATAATTTACAAGTCCGTTTTTCAGTTGGATCCAGAATATGCAAGACTAAAGATGAAAAGCACATATCTTCCACTTCATCATTTCCACTGCATAGTTGGTGATTTTGTAGACATTCTATTTTGATAATCTTAAAATATAATTTTTGTTGCTTTGTTACTTTACCTATGCCTATTCGTTTGCTGTAATAATCTTTTCACTGAATATTTGACAGATTCATGGAACGTTCAAGAAGCTTTCTATTTGTTCATGTCTTGGATGTATCTTATTTTATTGATTAAATTACTTCAAATTTAGAGTTTTCATTTTTAATTCAGTTGAAAAATTGAAATCCAGAAATTTATTTCTCAAATGAGGTTGCTTCTCAAATTAAAAATAAAAACTGCAGGAGATCATATAAAATGGAGAGTTCATTTTGAAACTCAAATGAAACTTATTCACATTTATTTCTCCTTCTTGCAGTTAACTTGGCAGCGATTGTCATTCTCTTTCAATGAAGGTGCAGTCTCTCTAAATGCATTACATACTACCTCATGACAATGGTGGTGGCAGATCTCTTGGTTATGGTTACTGTGTAATATTAAACTGAATTGCAGGGCATGTATTTCCTATCCAGCTTCTTGTCTCTCATACCATTATGCAGTTTTCCTGCTGCTTTGAACATTGCAGCAATAGACAGCTCTACGTGGTTAACAGTCACTTTCACCTTTGATCAATTTGTGGCCATTTGTTGTCACCAGCTCAAGATAGAATATTGCACCAAGAAGGAAGCAGCGTGGGTGATAGCCATTGTGCCTATTCTGAGCTATGTAAAAAATATCTTCATATATTTACAATTGGACCCGAGGTCCATTTTCAAAACACTCTGGTTCTGCATCATAAAAGATGCATATTATACTTTGCCTGAATGGGCTGCATATAACTGAATTCGATCTATTTTAATCCCTTGTCTCCCAATCATTCTAATTCTCCTGCTCAATGCTCTGACTGCCAGATACATTCTAGCAGCTAATAGGGCCCGCAAGAGATTCCAGAGTCAGAGCAATGGTGAGAATCAAAGTGATCCGGAGATTAAGAAGTGAGAAAAATCCATAGTTTTGCTCTTTGGCGTTTCCGGTAGTTTCATTTTGTTATGTTACCATTATTTTGTAAATATCCTCTATTTTCGAATTGGAAATCTCACTAATTCCTCGAGGTCTGTTCTCCAACAAAGTGGATATATGCTGCAGTTATTAAGCTCTAGCACCAATCCATTTATTTATGCTGTAACCCAGAGTAAAATCAGACATGAGGCAAAGAATAGTGTGAAATATCCTGTGGCCCGATGTGTTAAATGTCTTATGTTTTATAAACATGGTAATCCATTTTTAACTGTTCATAATATGGCAGCAGCTCTCTTCATTACAGCTCACAACAGCCCAACTGTCAAAGTGAATTCGCTTATGAATTCTTATCCAATGTACAAACATATTTTTTGACCATAAAAATCATACTGGCCTGTCCAATTAGCCAACTAGCAATTGTGCCTTGTAATTGCCATGTTAAACATGCATCACTGACTCTTTTTAGTTATTAATCTTTAAAAGATTGGGAACATTGTCTCCAAGATCAACATCTTCATTTTATCGATTTGTAGGTATCCAGGTCAACTGAGCAGTCTTTGAGATTAATGCCATGTTTCTGTAATTGACTTTAAATTCTGAGTCAATACTATGTCTCAGCACTGACAGATAGTTTCAAGTTCTGCTTGACTTTGTGACAATGCATTTCTTCAACTTCACATAAAGAATGAATGGTCATGAAATTTTCTCTGAAAGATGCTCTCTAATCCCAATGGTAATTCTCATAATAACAGTCTCGTTTACCTAGATTGTAAACACTGGGGACTGAATCACCTTCAAGTCTTTTGTTGCTGACTGAGTAAAGAAGATAAGAAAGAAGGTGTTTGACTAGGTGTGCGGCGCCTTGCTTTCATTGACAATGTTTTTCATTTTCCTGGTCTTCCATAATTTAAAGACTAAAGGTTTCACATTGATTTGACCGTCTGTCTGTCATTTCCTCTGTTTCAGTTCTAATATCTCTTGAATTTGTCTTTCAGAGTACATGTTAATGTTGATGAGTCTATGAAAGCATGACATCACTGAGTTCACCTGCATATCCATTCATGATTGTTGTTGACTGAATAAGATGCTAAAAGGGTGTTGTGCCTTTGAATGACAACATGTTCCATTTAACAACGAACGTTGTTCTATTTTGAATTAATTGTTCAAAATGATCACATAAATTTGAGAAAATTTGTGTAGTTTATGTTTTTTTAAATTCAACCTTAACTGGACATACTTTCTCACAGATATATTATGTTTGTTGCTCACAATGTTTCAGAATACATTCAGCTTGTCATTTTCTTCTTGTAAATTGAGGGAGTGTCTTCTCAGTCAAGTTGTTTAATAAAAGTGAGCCACTTATGGTGTCTGAAAGAATTGTCACAATTGCCCTTTACCAATTTTGAAAATACATTCTTCAACCCATATGGTCTGCCAAATCAGTCCTAATTTTGCAGCTGGAGACACATCAGCAATTGTTGCCTGGTTTTCTTTTAAGTTGCAGGTATCAAGTTGACAAGTTAAGTGTGTGATTACAGTTGCACAGTTTAGTATTCAGCAAGATCAATACGGTTAAATGCCATTTTGTGTTTCTGTAGTATAGTTGTTCACACATTCGTCTCACAACCAGATTGTGCCTAATTAGAAACTAGGTCACAACATCCAGGGTGTTTGATGTCACTGTAAATTACCTATGTTGCAGTGGAGAACTGGAGCAGCATCAAGGATCCAGCAGGCCTATTCCATTTCTGCTGCTCTCATTGTCAGTCGTGGTCCAATCCATTGTTAAAGGTACTCCTGATGGATCTACAATGCTGGACTCAGGTTTTCTCTCTGCAAAAAGTTTGGGTTCAAACCCTGGATGATCATGATCGGACATTCTCATTCAGGTGCTTCTGGGTCTTCATTGGGGCAAACAGTTAAGTTTCATTGACACACCAGTGTTACACAGGTAGAAGAGTATACAAGATCCACAGTCTTCTAAGAAATGTTGTGTGGTTAAAGAGACACAAGAATCTTTGTGAAGGCCCAGTCATCTTGTTTTATGCCTCAGTATCCTGGTATGCAGGTGGAGGCGATGGCCTGCATAATCTAGAAACTTAGTTAATGTTCTGGGGAACTTGGATTCAAATGGAATTTGATTTTTTTTAAATCTACAATTAAGAATCCACTGATTATCATGAAATAATTGCTGATTAACTGAATGAGAAGCTATTTTGTTCACTAATGACCTTCAAAAAGGAAATTTGCCTTCCTCATCTGGTATGGTCGCCATAAGAAAGCAAAGCCACAGCAATTTGTTGATTCTCAATTGTCCTGTGAAATAGCCTATCATGCTCTTCAGTCTTACCAATCACTACAAAGCCTCAAAGAAATCAAAATAGACGGAACCCCTGGCATCGAACTAGGCACAACAAAATACAATAGCTGAAACAGCCTTGTCAATCCCACTAAGACCTCTTTAATAATATATGGGGGCTAGCACCAAAACTGAACAGCTGTGTCACAGACCAGTCACACAACAACCTGACATAGTAATCCTCATGGACAATGTCCAAGACACAACTATCACCATCACATCCAGCAGTGGTGTACAATTGGGAAGAGTTGCACTGGGAGCTCTAAACATGGACTCGGGGCTCATAAGTCTCATGTCTTCAGGTTAAACATAGGCAAGGAAACTTTCTGCTAATTACCATGCACTGTCCTTCATCAGGGGATGAATGAGTATTTCTCCATGTTGAACAATAATGAGCAAAAGCACATGACTGCAAGATCACAAAATGTCTTCTGGTGGGGGACTTTAATGTTTCCCACCAAGCAGGGTTACTCATCAAGGACATTGCCAGTAGACTGAGTCTGTGCCATGTGCTGAGGAAACCAACAAGAGAGAAAATATACTTGACCACATCCTTATCAATCTGCCAACTGCAGATACATCTATCTAAGGCAGCACACAGTGCTTGTGGTGATAAGGTTTAGCTTTCACATTGAGAAAAACCTGCATCATGTTTTGTTACATATCACCATGCTAAAATTTGACGACTTTGAACAGATCAAGCAACACAAGACATGAGGCTCTGTGGACCATCAAAAGCTACAGAATTGTCCTCCACCAGAATCGAACCTTCTATCTGGCATATAGGCCACTCAACCATTACCATCAAGCCAGGGGATCAATCCTGGTTCAGTGGACAGTCCAATGGGTAAAAGGCACCAAATTTGCATGCCAAACAGCGAAAGAAACATGTCAAAGACATAAAGCTAAGTGATCTCAAAACAAATGGATTAGAACTGAGCTCTGCAGTCCTGCAACATTCACTCCTGAATGGTGTTG
>NW_026867922.1:0-89777 GCF_020745735.1 Hemiscyllium ocellatum
CAATCCTTTACTCTCAAATTCTGAACTCTCCTCACCCTCTCTCTATAAGTAATCCCTGTAGCGCTGGAGGTGAAGTTCCCACCGATCTATTTTATAACATATTGAAAGAAGCCCATTATTAATAGAAGATGTAAACCCTCCAGTGAAACAATTAGAATCCCAATGGACATGTCATGAATTGCAGTCAATGAACAAACAAGTCTAATTAACCCCTTCCAATTCAAGATATTTTACATCATAATACAATAAACATTTAACGGTCTGATGGAAACAGCAAAGGCACTGGCCATTATTTCCCTGGTTTTATGGGAGTAAGAATAACCTGGCCTGCACGGGGGCATCTAGCATCAACTGTGGGACTATTTCTAGAGAACATAAGAAACAATAAATATACTTTGAATTAAAATGGTCTAATAACAACCAGCAGCATGCATCCATTAATGGAAAATTGTGTCTTTTATATCAAGATGTTCTTTGAGAGCTCACGGATGAGAATATTATGGTATGATTTTATTTATATGAATTCAAATCATTTCATCCAGTTCCTGGCAAAGGACGAGTGGGGAAAAGTGATATCTGTGGATTTAAGGCTACAGTGAATTCTTCTGCTTCTTAAAAGTTGCTCAGTACTGAGGATAGAATCATCAACTTTATATAGAAGGAGTCCCTCAACCCACTGTCTGCATGAGTTCCCAAAATAACTTCTCAGCTAGTCCCATTCTCCAGCCCTATGTCCATGGCTCTCTACATTTATCATTTTCAAATATGTACCTAGTTCTCTTTTGAAAGTTGCTGTGGAATCTACCATCACTCTCCCATGATGTCGAGGTGCCTGTTGGACTGGAGTGAGCAGGCACAGCAATCAGACAACACCAGGTTATAGTCCCAACAGGATTATTTGAAATCACAAATCATTTTGTCAGATGAATCAGGGTGTCAGTTCTCCTGTGCGTAAATCACAGAAAGCTAGTATGCAGGTACAGCAGTAATAAGGAGGCAGTTGGAAATTTGTCATTTGTAGTGAAAGATACCGTAAAAAAGTATGGAATGTTTGCTCTAACTGTACAAGACATTAATGAAACTGCACCTGGAATACTGTGCACAATTTTGGTCCAATTCCTTGAGGAGGGATATATTTGCATTGATGGTAATTCAAACAAGATTCACTAGATTGATTCCAGAGGTCAGGGATTTATCTCATGAAGGGTGATTGAACAGGTTAGCCTTATGGATTCAAAAAAATGAGAGGAGATCTAATTGAGGTACATAGGATGCGAAGGGGAAGAGAGGTAGCTCACAAAGCCCCCCAAAACAATTTCTACCATTCAGTGAGGATCACGTTAATCTGTCAATTGACAAAGTAGACTTGAACAGGTATTTCCCTTTGTGGAGCTATCTAGAATGAAACTTTCATATTTTAAGGCAAGGGATATCAGAATTAAAGCAGGGATGGCTCTCAAGAGTTGCGAATCTGTGCAATTCACTACCCCAGATTACAGTAGACACCAGGACATTTAATAGATTAAGACGACAAACAGATTTTTTAAGAGTAATGAATTAAAGCATTTTGGGAAGAGGCCAGCAAGATGACTTCCGCCATGAAAATATTGAATAGCTTGCAGACCCAAGGGGCTGAATTGCATTCCCTCCCATTCACATGTTCAATGGACTGTTTAAACATTATTTCCTTTTTTACAAAACATATTGACTCTGCCTGATTGACTTAAATTTAGCCACAACGTTGTGCCGAACATGAGGCTGAATTAAACTAATCCCTTCTGTGTACCCGTGGTTCAATCCCTCCATCCTTGTTTATTCATGTGCCTATCTAAAAGCCCCTTAAACAGCCCTTATCGTATCAGCCTATGCTACTAACACAGGCACCTACCAGTCTCTGTGTAAAGATTTCCCTCTGACATCTCCTTTGAACTTTCTCCTCGTATCTTAAATATATGCCCTCTAGTATTAGATATTTCAACTCTGGGAAAAGATTCTGTCTGTCTACCCTATCTATGCCTCTCATAACTTTATAAACTTCAATCAGGTCACTCTTCATCCTCCACCTTTCCTTATAGCTCATACCCTCAAATCTAGGCATCACTTTGGTAAACATTGTCTGCATCCTCTCCAAATACTTTATGTAATGAGGCAACTATAACTGATAAGTTCTGACATTCACCTGTGACAGAAATTAGACTAGTTAGCCTGGAATTTCTTAATGCTGATGTTGACATTTGCTATTATCCAATCTAAGGAATCTTCTCAAAGCTTGGAATTTTAAATAAAAAGAAATTAACTCAGTATGTAGATTGTCCAACCAGAGGGGAGGCCATATTGATTTGGTACTCGTAATGAGCCGGACAAGTGATGGGCTTGTTAGTGGGAACATTTTGGTGATGGTGACCACAATTCTGTGACTTTCACCTTGGTTATGGAGAGAGATAGGTGCGCACAACAGGTAGATTTTACAATTGGGGAAGGGAAATTACGATGCTGTAAGAACAGGATTTGAGGAGCATAAGTTGGAAGCATAGGCTGTCAGGGAAGGATGTGGTGGAAATGTGGAACTTTTTCAAGAGCAGATATGACGCGTCCTGATATTATGTACCTATCAGGCAGGAAAGAAATGGTCGTGTGAGGGAGCCTTGTTGACGAGGAGGTTGAATGTCTAGTAAAGAGGAAGAAGGAGGCTTACATAAGGTTGAGGAAACAGGGTTCGGACAGAGCAGTGGAGGGATACAGGATAGCCAGAAGGACCTGAAGAAAGGGATTAGGAGAGCTAAGAGAGGGCATGAAAAATCCTTGGTGAAAGATCAAGTATTCACTCAGTATTCACTCAGGAACAGGACACTGTTGCTGATGTGAATATGGAGTCACAAATGATTAGAATGGATGGCCTGGAAATATGCTGGGAAGAGGTTCTGGAATATTAGAAAGGATGAAAATAGATAAGTCTCCTGGCCTGATGGCATTTACCCTAGGATCCTATGGGAAGCTAGGGAGGAGATAGCAGAGCCATTGGCCTGGATTTTTATGTCGTCATTGTCAACGGGAATAGTACCAGAGGACTGGAGGATAGCGAATGTGGTCCCTTGTTCAAGAAAGGGAGTAGGATAGCCCAGTAACTATAGGCCAGTGAGTCCCTGACTTCAGTGGAGGGCAAAGTCTTAAGAGAATGGTAAGGGATAGATTTATGAACATCTGGATAGGAATAACGTGATTCAAGGATAGCCAGCATGGTTTTGTGAAGAGGGTCGTGCCTCACAAACCTTATTGAGTTCTTTGAGAAGGTGACTAAGGAAGTGGACGAGGTAAAGCAGTAGATGTTGTGAATATGGATTTTAGTAAGGCGTTCGATAAGGTTCCCCATGGTAGGCTAATGGCTAAAACTACTGAGGTATGGCATTGAGGATACATTAGAGGTTTGGATTAGGAATTGGCTGGCTGGAAGGAGACAGAGGGTAGTAGTTGATGGACTATGTTCATCCTGTGAGTGCAGTTACTAGCGGTGTACCACAAGGATCTGTTTTGGGACCATTGCTTTTTGTTATCTTTATAAAATGATCTAGAGGAAGGGCTTGAAAGCTGGGTAAGCAAGTTTGCGGATGACACAAAAGTCGGTGGAGTTGTGGATAGTGAGGAAGGAAGTGGTAGTATACAGCGTGATATAGATAAGTTGCAGAGCTGGGCAGAAATGTGGCAAATGGAATTCAATGTAGCTAAGTGTGAAGTCATTCACTTTGGTAGAGAGTAACAAGAAGATGGATTACTGGGCTAATGTAGGCTACTTGGTAGTGTGGATGAGCAGAGGGATCTTGGTGTCCATGTACACAGATCTCTGAAAGTTGCCACCCAGGTAAATAGTGCTGTGAGGAAGGCATATGGTGTACTGGGCTTTATTGGTAGAGGAATTGAGTTCCGGATCCTGAAGTCATGTTGCAGTTGTATAAGACTCTGGTGCGGCCTCATCTGGAGTATTGTGTGCAGTTTTGGTCGCCATACTATAGGAAGGATGTGGAGGCATTGGAACGAGTGCAGAGGAGGTTTTACCAGGATGTTGCCTGGAATGGTAGGAAATCTTATGAGGAAAGGCTGAGGCACTTGGGGCTGTTCTCATTGGAGAAGAGAAGGTTAGGGGAGATTTGATAGAGTGTATAAGATGATTAGGGGTTTAGATAGGTGTCGACACTGAGAACCTTTTTAACCGCTAATGGAGTCAGGTGTTACTAGGGGACACAGCTTTTAAATTAAGGGGTGGTAGGTATAGGAACAGATGTTAGGGGTAGATTCTTTACACAGCGGGTTGTGAGTTCATGGAATGCCCTGCCCGTATCAGTGGTGAACTCTCCTTTATGGTCATTTAAGCGGGCATTGGATAGGCATTTGGAAGTTATTGGGCTAGTGTAGGTTAGGTAGGATTTGTCGGTCGCGCAACATCGAGGGCCGAAGGCCTGTACTGCACTGTAATCTTTCTATGTTCTATGTTCTATGTTTCTATGATAACCCCAAGGCATTTTATGAGTATGTGAAACATGCGAATGACGAGAACGAGGTAGGGTCCGATCAAGGACAGAGTGGGAGATTGTGTATTGAGTCGGAAGAGATAAGAGAGGTCTTGAACAAGTACTTTTCTTCAGTATTTTACGAACGAGAGGGACCGTATTGTTGAAGAGGAGAGTGTGAAACGGACTGTAAGCTAGAAGAGATACTTGTTAGAAGGAAGATGTGTTGGACATTTTGAACAACTTGAGGATAGACAAGTCCCCCGGGCCTGACGGATATACCTAGGATTATGTGGGAAGCAAGAGAGGAAATTGCAGTACCGTTGCAATGATCTTTCGTCTTCACTGTCAACGGGGATGGTAACAGGGGACTGGAGAGTAGCGAATGTTGTGCCCCTGTTCAAAAAAGGAATAGGGATAACCCCGGGAATTACAGACCAGTTAGTCTTACTTCTGTGGTAGGCAAAGTAATGGAAAGGGTACTGAGGGACAGGATTTATGAGTATCTGGAAAGACACTGCTTGATTAGGGACAGCCAGCACGGATTTGTGAAGGGTAGGTCTTGCCTTACAAGTCTTATTGAATTCTTTGAGGAGGTGACCAAGCATGTGGATGAGGGTAGAGCAGTGGATGTAGTGTACATGGATTTTAGTAAGGCATTTGATAAGGTTCCCCATGGTAGGCTATGCGGAAAGTCAGGAGCATGGGATAGAGGGAAACTTGGCCAATTGGATTGAAAACTGGCTAACCGGTCGAAGACAGAGAGAGTGGTGGTAGATGGAAAATATTCAGCCTGGAGCCCAGTTACAAGTGGAGTTCCGCAGGGATCAGTTCTGGGTCCTCTGCTGTTTGAAATTTAATTAATGACTTGGATGAGGGAGTCGAAGGGTGGGTCAGTAAATTTGCAGATGATACGAAGATTGGTGGAGTTGTGGACAGTGAGGAGGGCTGTTGTCGGCTGCAAAGGGACTTAGATATAATGCAGAGCTGGGCTGAGGAGTGGCAGATGGAGTTCAACCCTGCCAAGTGTGAGGTTGTCCATTTTGGAAGAACAAATAAGAATGCGGAATACAGGGTTAACGGTAAAGTTCTTAGTCAGGTGGAGGACCAGGGGATCTTGGGGTCTATGTACATAGATCTTTGAAAGTTGCCACTCAGGTGGATAGAGCTTGTAAGAAGGCCTATGGTGTATTAGCGTTCATTAGCAGAGGGATTGAATTCAAGAGTCGTGAAGTGATGTTGCAGCTGTACAGGACTTGGTTAGGCCACATTTGGAGTACTGTGTGCAGTTCTGGTCGCCTCACTTTAGGAAAGATGTGGAAGCTTTGGAGGGTGCAGAGAAGATTTACCAGAATGTTGCCTGGAATGGAGAATAGGTCGTACGAGGACAGGTGGAGAGTTCTTGGCCTTTTCTCGTTGGAACGGCGAAGGATGAGGGGTGACTTGATAGAGGTTAATAAGATGATCAGAGGAATAGATAGAGTAGACAGTCAGAAACGTTTTCCCCCGGGTACAACAGAGTATTACAAGGGGACATAAATTTAAGGTGAAGGGTGGAAGTATAGGGGAGATGTCAGGGTGGGTTTCTTTACCCAGAGAGTGGGGGGCATGGAATGCGCTGCCCGTGGGAGTGTAGAGTCAGAATCATTGACGACCTTTAAGCGGCAATTGGATAGGTACATGGGTGGGTGCTTAAGCTAGGATAGATGTTCGCACACAACATCGTGGGCCGAAGGGCCTGTTCTGTGCTGTATTGTTCATGTTCTATGTTCTATGTTCTAAGTATTCTAAACCACTTCATCAAATATTTAGCCTTTTTTTTACTGTGGGAGAAGTTCATAAGATTCAGGCACTTGCCATACTGAAGCTCCAACAATTTGCTCAGTGTCACTTTTTGGTCATTGAAATTTTCCTGAAATCCTCTCTTCTTTCTGTTTAGTAATTTATCGCTGCTTCTAGAATTAATACTTCTATCTTGTATGCTGACAAAATCCCAATTTGATTCATTAGCCACAACATTATTTTCTGTTATCAATTGATATTGGGATGTAAAAGGGGTGGAGAGTTACTGATTAAAGAGAATGTCACAGCCGTACTACAAGAGGATATCTTGCAGGGCTCATATGATGAAGCAGTGTACTTAGAACTCAGGAATAAGAAAGGTGCAATCACAAAGGCGGGGTTACACTATAGGCCTCCTAGCAGCCAGCAAGAATTAAAGGAACAGATATGTAAGAAGATCAATTTCCCCAATATTCACTGGGTCTCCCATAGTGCCCGGGGCTTAGTGAGGCAGAATTTGTTAGATAAATCCAAGAGGGATTCTTGAAACAAGCTGTTGATAGTCTATTTAGGGGAGGAGCCATACCAGATCTTGTCATGGGAATGAGTTTGGCTAGGTGATCAAAGTTTCAGTCGGGGAACATTTTGGGAATGTGATCATAATTGCATAAGTTTTAAGATAGTTTGAGTGAAATGCTAAATTGGGGAAGGTTAAGTACAACAATTATAGGCAGGAACTGGAAAGATAGAATTGGGAATGTTGTTTGAAGGTAAATCCACATCTGGCATGTAGGAGTCCTTTAAAAACCAGTTGACCAGAGTTCAGGGCCGACATGAGCCTGTGAGCATGAAAGATAAGGTGGTAAGATGCGGGATATTGAAAATTTAATTAAAAAGAGGAAGAAGGTGCATGCAAGGTTTAGGAAACAGAAATCAACAGGGCACTTGAGGAAGAAAATAACTTAAAACAAGATATGAGAGGGCTAGAATGGGCCACGAAATGTTGTTCTGGATTATGATGAAGGGCTTTTGCCCGAAACGTTGGTTTCGCTGCTCCTTGGATGCTGCCTGAACTGCTGTGCTCTTCCAGCACCACTAATCCAGATCTGGTTTCCAGCATCTGCAGTCATTGTTTTTTACCCCATGAAATGTTGTTGGCAAGTAGCATGAGGGACAATCCCAAGGCACTTATATGGATGTTAGGAGCAACCGGAGAAAGGTAGGTCTACTTAAGAGCGAAGGAGGGAATTTAAGTAAGGAGCCAGAGGAAGTGGATAAGGTCTTAAATCAGTATTTTGCATCAGTATTCACCAAGGAGCAAGATATGAATGAGTCAGTTTGAAGACCAGTTTAGAGAGCATTTAGATAGATAAAAAGGAGAATATTTGGGTTTTTAGAAAAATATTGAAGTAGATATGTCCCCAGGGCATGACGGAATCTATTCCAGGGTACTGAAGGAGACATGGTAGGAGGATTTCTATTTCAATTCATTTGTTTTGTTTCAAATGCTACATAATTAGATTTTTAAAAAGCCATTTAGTTTTATTCCTTCTTCTTTTTGCTCTATTCTTCTGTCATTTTACACTTAGATTGGTGTTTCTCTATTCTTCCTGTCATAATCTGTTCATCATTTCCTATATCATTCCTCTTCACTTTCTCATTTCTTTTCATCAACATCTCCCAAAATTGAACTCTGCTCCCACTGTTTAGTTTGAAATCCCCTCTACTACTTCCCAACTTATAGAACTCACTAAGAACACCAGCCCCGGCACAGTTAGTGAGACTGTCCCAAACATACGTATCCCACCTTTCTTCATACTAGACGAATACCTGGACTGAGCGATTGCCTTATGAGGAAACGTTTAAAAAACCTCAGCCTGTATCCTCTGGCGTTTAGAAGATTCAGAAGTGACTCAATGAGTGCACACAAGCTCCTGGGTGGAAGAAGGGTTATACCTGAAACGTTGATTTCTCCACCTTCTGGTGCTGCCTGGATCTTCCGCCTCCTGCTTGTCCATCCTGGGTGGACTTGGCCAGGTGAATATTGAAAGTTGTTTCCTTTTCTGGAAGAATCTAGAACTAGGGGGATAATTATAAAAATAAGCAGGGTATCCCATTTAAGAAAGATGTAGGAAAACAAATCTGAGGTTGATTATCTTGGAATTCCCTTCCTCAAAGATAGTGGATGCAGAATCTTCAAATACTTGAAAGGCAGAGGGAGATAAATTCTTGATTGCCATGGGGATGAGAGATTATGTATGTGTTTGCTTATGATTTTATATGTTTCATTAATTTCACTGTTGCATTTTTTTATAACTTAGGGATAAAATGAGTCTTAGTCATTTTCCAAATAACTCGTTTTTTTTTTCTCATGTAGTAGAGTAAAAGCCAATTACTGAACACTCTTCAAAAGTAATGTTAGAGAATGCAACATCAAAACCAAATTATATAGTAAATATGAACTTGGGAAGAAAAGAAGGTTGGACACTGTTGTACTGCAAAGTATGTGCCAGATGTGTTTTTTCTCCATTTTGTTTTAGTAACTCAAAGGACAGAAGTGGAACTGTGCGGTGTTCACTTGTTGGTTAACAGAGGTTATGTAAGTTTTGGAAAAGACACTTTTGTGAAACAAGTAGTCTTTGGGTTGAAACAACACCTGGAAACAGCTTTTGGATTTTCAAGTTGCATTTTATCAGAGTTCAGAAGAGGTATTGAATATAGGCATTGAGAAAGACCAGAAGACATCAAGAAAAATCAGACCATTTGTCCCATCGAGTCTACTCTGCTATTTGTTCATGGCTGGAATGTTTGTCAACCCTACTCTCTTGCTTACTCCCATAATCCTTGATCCCCTTATTAATCAATAACCTATTTCTGTCTGAAAGATACACAATGACTTAGCCTCCATAGCAATGAGTTCCACAGATTAACCACCTTTTGGATGAAGAAATTCCTCCTCATCTCAGTTCTGAGAACATTAGCGAACTAGTTTTCTTTTCCACTGACAATAGATGATGGTTTCATGATCATCATTAAACTCTTAATTTCAGATTTTTTTCCACCATCTGTCAATGCAGGATTTCAGTCGAGATTCCAGATCAGTACCTGAGTTTGTTGGTTAATAGTCCCTATGAGACCATCGCCTTCCCCTTTGAGAAAATGTGCAAGAAAAAACAGGTCTCTCTCTCTTTCTCACTCTCTGAGAGGGAAATAAACAACCTTGAAACGATCTGAAAATAAGAATTTTTAACCGAGGCAAAGTCTTGGGTCTAGCCGACCAATTACCGAATTGAAGATCACATAGCACCACAGCTGCTATATGATATAGTCAAAAGCCAACACAGAACTGTGGCATTGCAATTTCATTTCTCCCTTGTGGTTTGAACTCTTAATCCATAGAATTTGTTCCTTTCTGCCTATGTTTACAACCCTTGATTTTTCTGCAGAATTATTTGCTACTTTACAAATGAATATATCATCAACAGTCACAGGTAAGGTGCCGGAAGAGTGGAGGGTGGCTGTGCCATTATTTAAGGAAAGTGCATGGAAAAACTCGGCAACTACAGACTGGTGAGCCTGACCTCAGTGCTAGGTAAGTTGTTGAGGGGGAGATTTGAGAGACAGGATCTAAATGCATTTGAAAAGGTAAGGATGACTAGGATTAGTTAACATGGCTTTATGCATAGGAAATCATGTCTCATAAACTTGATTGAGTTTTTTGAAGAGGTGACCAAGAAGATAGATGAAAGCAGAGTGATGGACATTGGACTTTGTCAAGACTTTCAGCGAGACTCCTCATGGTAGACTGGATGGTAAGATTAGATCACACAGGGATCCAGGAAGAGGTAGCCAATCGGATACAAAATTGATTTGATGGGAGAAGACAGAGACTGGTGGTAGAGGGTTGTGATTCAGACTGGAAGCCTGTGACCAGCAGTATGCTGCAAGGATTGTGTGCTGAGCTATTTCCACTGTTGTTCATCACTTAAATGAATGATTTGAATCTGAAGATAGGAGGCATGGTTAGTACTTTTGAGAATGACACCAAAATTGGTGGTATAGTGGACAGTGAAGACGGTTACCTAAGGGTACAATAGGATCCTGATCAACTGAGCTAATGGTCCGAGGAATGGTAGATGGAGTTTAATTTATATAAATGCAAGGTGTTGCATTTTGGTAAGACAGACCAGGACAGAATGATAGGGCCCTGGACAGTGTTGTTGAACAGAGAGATCTAGGTTTACAGGAACATAATTTCTTGAAAGTGGCATCTCAGGAAGAAAGGGGAGTGAAGAAGGTGTTTGACGTGCTTGCTTTCATCGGTCAGATCATTGAGTACAGGATATGGGATATCATGTTACGGCTGTACAAAACATTGGTAAGGGCAATGCCATGCAAAGGATGTTATTAACCTGGAAAACATGCAAAAAAGATTTAAAGAATATTACCAAGACTGGAGGTCTGCGTTGTAAGGAGAGGCTGAATAAGTTGGGACCTTTTTCCCCTGGAGCATAGGAAGTTGAAGGGTGAACTTATAAAGGTTTATAAATCATGAGGGGCACAGATAAGGTGAATAGGTTTTTTTCCCCAGGTTGGGATTCCAAAACTAAAGGGCATAGATTTAAGGTGAGGGGAAAGATTTAAAAGGAACTTGAGGGACAACCTTTTCACACAGAAGGTGACGCATATTTAACATAGAACACATATAAGTATGGCACAAGAATAGGCGTTTGGCCCACAGTGTTGTGTTGAACATGATGCCAAAATAATCTAATCCCTTCTGCCAACCATTGGTCTATTTCACTCCATTCCTGCATATTCATGTGCTTATCTAAAAATCCCTTTTTCACCCCTATTACATCTGCCTCCACCACCACTCCTGCAGTACACTCCAGACTCCTACCACTGTCTGTGTAAAACAAATTGCCCCTCACATCTCCTTTCAACTTTCCCCCTCTCAACTTAAGTACAAGCCTCCTAGTATTAAACATTGCAACTCTGGGGGAAAAAAATCTGACTGTCAACCTATCTATGCATTGCATAATTTTATAGACTTTTATCAAGTCTCCCCTCATCCTCTGCTGCTCCAGACATAACAACCCAAGCTTTTCTAGTCTTTCCTGATGGCTCATGCTCACTAATCCAGGTAGCATCCAGTTAAACCTCTCTGTGCCCTGTCCAAAGCCTATATATCCTTCCCGTAATGTGGTGACCAGAACTGAAGACAATATTCTAAAATTGACCTAACCACAGGCTTATAAAAATGTACTTTTGTACTCACTTCCCCAAACAAAAAAGGCAAGCATGCCATACACCCTCTTTACTACCCTATTTCTGTGGCCACTTTCAGGAAGCTATAGACTAGAACTCCAAGATCCCTCTGTACATCAATGTTGTTCAAAATCCTGTCATGAACTGCATATTTTCAGCCCATCAAGGCTGCACCGGCAATAACTACCATTACAGTTGCACTAATACCAATTTTCTGCATGTCCTGTATCCCTGAATGTTATATTTCAGGGGCTCATCCAAATATTTTAAAGGTCAAAAGGTATCTGGCCTCCATTACCTTCCCAGGCAGTGCATTCCAGATTGCCATCACACTCTGAGTGAAAACATTTTTCTCAAATCCCCTCCGAATCTCCTACTCCTTACCCTAAAACTGTGCCCCCTTGGGATTGACCCCTCAACCAAAGGGAACAGCTGCTCCCTACTCACCCTGTCCGTACCCATTGTGACAAAGCTGTTCCTTAACACAATTATGTTGTCCTTGATTTTTTTTCAGAGAAGTTGTAAATGACCCACATTTTGAAAAGTCTGAGTTTGGATGGATTTTAGGGCAAATTTGATAATAGCTAACAGATACTGCCTCAGGCAGAGGGCTTTCAAGTATATTTAAAAAAAAACTTGTATAATGAAAGGGGAGTGGCCAGTTGTCCCAGCTCAGCTACTCTCTGGTTTGGTTTTAATCCAGCATCGTGTGTGTGAAGAGAGACTGCTGAACCCTCTCTGTCTCTGACACCTCCCCTGTAAGAACATGTTTGATTTTTCCTTTTGTGGCATGGGGTGTTTATGGGGATTTTGGAACAGCATCATTAAGTTGGGACAGTCTGTTGGGTTTTCAGATGGGATAGGTTATTCAGTATTCTGTTCTTTGTGTTTCATCCAGTAATCTTGCAAATAAATTCTGTTTTGTTTAAAACTAAGTGGTTTGGCAAACTGATTATCTCCATTTCTCTGCTGCAGATATATCTGCAAATCTTGTTTTATTTTGTGTTTATATTTATTGAAAAAAATTTCACCTTTTTAAAAAAACACAAACCAAAAAAAAGTATAAAAGTACAGAAAAAATAGAAATAATATGTACTATTATTCAGATCACCAGGATGGAGAATGTCTTGAAGGATTGTACATCTATAGTAAAGAGTAGACAACTGGGTCCAGAACCCTAGAAATTGTTGAAATGTCACAAATTATCAGAAGAATCACAAATGTTGATGGGCATAAACTGTACATGGGGGAGAAAATAGATTTAAGATAGGAAGGAATAGTTCAGTGGGCAGGATCAGTTTGAAACAACGGGTTTGCTGGGGCAATGTGACTCTGGGAATGTGGTAGAACAGGCTGTCTGAGATTGGGTGACAATGAAGTTGGAATCTGTTGAGATTAGATTAGATTAGATTACTTACAGTGTGGAAACAGGCCCTTCAGCCCAACAAGTCCACACCGACCCGCTGAAGCGCAACCCACCCATACCCCTACATTTACCCCTTACCTAACACTATTGGCAATTTAGCATGGCCAATTCACCTGACCCGCACATCTTTAGACTGTGGGAGGAAACCGGAGCACCCGGAAAACCCACGCAGACACGGGGAGAATGTGCAAACTCCACACAGTCTGTAATTGAACCCAGGTCTAAGGCGCTGTGAGGCAGCAGTGCTAACCACTATGCCTCTAGGAGAACCCTAGAGGGGATGAGGTCAGTGACAGTCCTGGAAACAACAGCCTGATGTTTAGTGGTGGAGTCATGCTCCAGAGCATATAAAAGGAAATGTTTGAGCATTCAATCTCTGGAACTGGAGTACTGTGTGCAGTTTTGGTCTCCTTACCTCAGGAAGGATGTTCTAGCTATGGACGGAGTGCAACAAAGTTATATCAGACTGATTCCTGGGATCGAAGGACTGATATATGAAGAGAGACTGGATCAGTTAGGACTGTATTCAATGGAGTTCAGAAGAATGAGGGGCAATCTCATAGAAAATTAGAAACTTCAACAGGTCTGGACTGGGGAAATGCAGAAAGGATGTTGTCATTGACCAAGGAATCCAACCAGAGGGCACAGTCTAAGGATATGGGTTAGATCATTTTGGACAAGACGAGGAGAAATTTCTTCACCCAGTAAGTGGAATTGGAGTCATAGAGTCATAGGATCCTACAGTACGGAGACAGGTCCTTTGGTTCAAACTCGTCCATGCCAACCAAAACATCCATCTATGCTAACCCCATTTCCCTGCACTTGGCCCGTATCTTTCTAAACCTTTCCTGTCCAGGTATTTGTCGAAATGCCTTTTAAATGTTGTTAATTCAACTGACTCAACCACTTCTTCTGGCAGCTCATTCCATATGCGTAGCACCCTCCGTGTAAAAACATTGTCCCTCAGATTTCCTTTTATTCTTTCCCCTCTAACCCCTCTCATCCTTGATTCCCCAACCCTAGGAGAAACTGAATGCATTCACCCTATCTATGTCTCTCATGATCGTATTCCCTTCTATAAGATCCCACCTCAGTCTCCTACACTCTACAGAAAAGGCCCTAGCTTGTCCAACCTCTCTCTATAACTCAGACACTTGACTCCTGGCAACATCCTTGTAAATTCCCTGTGCACTCTTTCCAATTTAATAACATCCTTCCTACAGCAAACTAGCCAAAAGTGAACACAATACCCCAAGTGCATCCTCACCAACATTCTGTACAACTGCAACATAACTTCCCAACTCAATACCCTGATTGATGAAGGCCTTCTTCACTACCCTGTCTACCTGTGACTCCACTTTCAGAGAACCATCCACCTGGACACCAAGTCCCTCAGTCCACTACAATCCTTAAGGCCCTACCATTCACCATGAAACTCTTAGCTTGATTTGACTTTCCAACATGAATGATTTGGATGTGAGCATAAGAGGTATAGTTAGTAAGTTTGCAGATGACACCAAAATTGGAGGTGTAGTGGACAGCGAAAAAGATTACCTCAGATTACAACAGGACCTTGACCAGATGGGCCAATGAGCTGAGAAGTGGCAGATGGAGTTTCATTCAGATAAATGCGAGGTGCTGCATTTTGGGAAAGCAAATCTTAGCAGGACTTATACACTTAATGGTAAGGTCCTAGGGAGTGTTGCTAAACAAAGAGACCTTGGAGTGCAGGTTCATAGCTCCTTGAAAGTGGAGTCGCAGGTAGATAGGATAGTGAAGGCAGCATTTGGTATGCTTTCCTTTATTGGTCAGAGTATTGAGTACAGGTGTTGGGAGGTCATTTTGTGGTTGTACAAGACATTGATTAGGCCACTGTTGGAATATTGTGTGCAATTCTGGTCACCTTCCTATTGGAAAGATGTTGTGAAACTTGAAAGGGTTCAGAAAAGATTTACAAGGATGTTGCCAGAGTTGGAGGTTTGAGCTATAGGGAAGACTGAACAGGCTGGGGCTGTTTTCCCTGGAGTGTCGGAGGTTGAGAGGTTACCCTGTAGAGATTTACAAAATCAAGAGGGTCATGGATAAGATAAATATATAAAGTCTTTTCCCTGGGGTTGGGGAGTCCAGAACTAGAGGGCAGAGGTTTAGGGTGAGAGGGGAAAGATATAAAAGACACCTAAGGGGCAACTTTTTCACAGAGAGGGTGGTATGTGTATTGAATGAGCTGCCAGAGGGTGTGGTGGAGGCTGGTACAATTGCAACATTTAAAAGGCATTTGGGTGTGTATATGAATAGGAAGGTTTGGAGGGATATGGGCCAAGTGCTGGCAGGTGGGACGAGATTGGGTTGGGGATATCTGGTCGGTATGGATGGGTTGGACCGAAGTGTCTGTTCCCATGCTGTACATCTCTATGACTGTATGATTCTATACAAAACCTCATACTTATCTATATTAAACTCCATTTGCCATTTCTCAGCCCAGTTCCCACCTGACAGCCTTCCTTCACTGTCCATGATACTGCCTATTTTCGTGTCAACTGCAAACTTACTGTTCATGCCTTAGTACATTCTCATCCAATCATTGATATAGATAATAAACAGCAATGGGCCCATCACTGATCCTTGATGTACTCCACTAGTCACAGGCCTCCAGTCCAACAAGCATCCTTCTACTATTACCCTCTGCTTCCTACCCTCAAGCCAATTGTGTATCCACTTTGCCAGCTCCCCATGGATTCCATGCGATCTAGCCTTCCAGAGCAGACTATCATGTGGAATCTTAATAAAGGCCTTACTGAAATCCATATAGACTACGTCTAGTGTCCTGCCCTCATCAACCTTCCTAGTCATTTCATCAAAGAATGCTAACAAATTTGTGAGGCAAGATTTCCCATTTATAAAGCCATGCTGATTAAACCCTGTCTTGCCAAATTCTTGTATACCTTATCTCTCAGAATCTTCTCACATAACTTACCTACTACAGATGTTAAGCTTACTGGTCTACAGTTCCCAGGTTTTTCTTTGCAGCCCTTCTCGAATAATGCCACAACATTCGCTCCAGTCTTCTGGGACATCACCCATGGCTAACGATGATGCAAAAATATCAGCTAGGGCCATAGCAATTCCTTCTCTTGCCTCTTGCGGGGTTCTTGGATATATGTGGTCAGGACCAGGACATTTATCCACCTTCAAACGTCCTGAATACTATACCTGTGGGAAGTGCACCCAGCTGCAGCTCCTGGGAGACTGTGTTAGGGAGCTAGCGCTGGATGCACGCAGGATCATCCGAAATGCTGAGTGTTTCATAGATAACAGTTTTAGTGAGTTGGTCACACCTAAGATACAAGCAGAGAGTAGCTGGGTGACCCCTGTGGTCATTCTCCTTGAAAATGAGTATACCATTTTGGATACTGGAGGGGGGGGAGGGGGAAGGTGGAGGTGGGTTGGATGACCAGGTAGAAAACAGCAGTAGCTGTTCAGGGGAAAACAGCAGTAGCCAGGTCGATGGCACTGTGACTGGCTCTGGGGCACAGCAGGAAAGGGTAAAGGTAAATAGGACTTTAGCAATAGGTGCCTCAATAGTTAGGGGGGAAGACAGGAGATTCTGTGGCCACAAACAGGAATCCAGGTGACTTGCCTCCTGGACTCCAAGGTCCAAGGTGCCTCAGGCGGATGCAGAATGTTGTCAAAGGAGAGGGTGAGCAGCCAGAAGTCATTATGCACGTTGGCACAAATTTTAGATAGAAATAGGAATGAGATCCTGCCATGTGATTATTGAGAGCTAGGAAAAGATGTTAAAAACCAGGGCCTCGACAATGGTAATCTCTGGATTACTTCCAATGCCACATATTAGTGAGGGTAAGAACAGGAGAATCTGGCAGATGACTGCATGGTGAAAGAACTGGTGCAGGGGGCAGGGATTCAGATTTTTAGATCATTGGGATCTTTTCTGAGGCAGAGGTGACCTGTTCAAGAGAGACTTGTTGCAACTGAATTGGAGGGGACCAATATCTTGGTGGCCAGGTTTGCTAGTGCTACATGGAGGATTTAAACTAGATTGGCAGGGGGTGTGGGATCCTCAGCAGCAGGGAGGCAAGTTCAAGGCTAGAAGGAAATACAGTAATCAGAAATAGTAAGTTGAAGGGACAGATCAGGTTAGAACACAACAGGGAGCAAGGAGTGCCTGTTATATTAAATTGGATCTATTTCAAAGCAACAGGCCGATGAATTCAGGGCCTGGATAGGCATATGGGACTGGGATATTAAAGGCTTTACAGAAACATGGCTAATGGAAAGGACAGGAATGGCAGCTTAGTGTGCCAGGGAACAGATGCTTTAGTTGTGACAGAGGTGGTGGAAGGAGTGTACGGGACGTTTCACTTTTGAATAAGGCAAGTCTAACAGCAGTAGCCAGAGATGAAATAACTGGAGGATCATCCAGTGAGGTTTTGTAGGTGGAGCTAAGAAATAAGAAGGGGATGGTGATGTCAATGGGGTTGTACTGTAGGATCCCAAGTAGTCAATGGAAATTAGAGGAACAAATATGCAGGAGACTCAGGAAACTTGCAGGAGCAACAGGATGGTCAAAGTAGGGTATATTAGTTTTCCTAACATAGACTGGGACTGCCATAGCATTAAAGGCTTTGATGGAGTGGAAATTGTTAAGTGTGTTCAGGAAAGTTTCCTCAAGCAGTATTAAGAGGGTTCTACTTGGGAAGGGGCAAAACTCTACCTCCTTTTGCTAAATAGGGCAGGACAAGTTACTGAGGTGACAATAGGGGAGCACTTTGGGACCAGTGACCATAGTTCTATTAAATTTAAAATAGTTATGGAGAGGGACAAAATTGGTCCACAGGTTCAAGTCCTAAACTGGGGCAAGGTGAATTTCGATGAGTGAGACAGGAGCTTGCAGGGGTTGATTAGAGTAGATTATCTGCCGGTAAAGGGACCTCCAGCAAGTGGGAGGCCTTTAAAAGTGAGACACCTCGAGTTCATGGTCTATAAGTTCCTGTGAGGGTGAAGGGCAAAGTTGACATGAATGGAGAATCCTGGATGACGAGATATTGAAGCTTTGACCAGTAAGCTTCAATACTTACCTCCGTCACACAAACTGGCTGAGACCAAAACTTTGAATGTTTTCATGAAGGAGTTAGGTAAAGTTTGTAGGGCTAACGGGATCAAAATGTATGAGGAAAAAGTGAGAACAGGATACTAAATTGTATGATTAGCCAGTTCTTAGTCTGTCTCATGCTCCTTCTAGCTCTCAAAGAACAAACAAAGAACATTGCAGTACAGGAACAGGCCCTTCGGCCCTCCAAGCCTGTGCCAATCCAGATCTTCTATCTAAATCCGTTGCTTATTTTCTAAGGGTCTGTGTCCCTCTACTCCATGCCCATTCATGCATCTGTCTAGATACATCTTGTATGAAGCTATCGTGCCTGCCTCTACCACCTCCACTGGTAACGTGCTCCAGGCATCCACTACACTCTGCATAAATAACTTTCCATGCATATCTCCCCTAAACATTTCCCCTCTCACTTTGAACTCGTGACCCCTAGTAATTGAGTCCCCCACTCTGGGAAAAAGCTTCTTGCTATCCACCCTGTTTATACCTCTCATGATTTTGTAGGCCTCAATCAGGTCCCCCCCCCCCCACCAACCTCCGTCTTTCTAATGACAATAATCCTAATCTACTCAACCTCTCTTTTTAGCTAGCGCCCACCACACCAGGCAACATCCTGGTGAACCTCCTCTGCACCCTCTCCAAAACGTCCACATCCTTTTGGTAATGTGGTGACCAGAAGTGTATGCTGTATTCCAAATGTAGCCGAACCAAAGTCTTATACAACTTAAACATGACCTGCCAACTCTCGTATTCAGGGTATTGAATACCCTGTCCGATGAAGGCAAGCATGCCGTATGCATTCTTGACCACTCCACTGATCTGCGTTGCCACCTTCAGGGTACAGTGGACCTGAACACCCAGATCTGTCTGTACATCAATTTTCCCCAGGACTTTTCCATTTACCGTGTAGTTTGCTCTTGAATTAGATCTTCCAAAATGCATCACCTCACATTTGCCCAGATTGAAGTTTATCTGCCATTTGTCCACCTAAATTTCCAATCTATCTATATTCTGCTGCATTCTCTGATAGTCCCCTTCACTGTCTGCTACTCCACCAATCTTAGTGTAATCTGCAAACTCACTAATCAGACCACCTATACCTTCCTCCAGATCATTTAAGTATATCACAAACAACGGTGGTTCCAGCACAGATCCCTGTGGAACACACTAGTCACAATTGTCCATTTTGAGAAAATACTTTTCACTGCTACTCTCTGTCTCCTGTTGCCCAGCCAGTTCTTTATCTATCTAGCTAGTACCTCTTGGACCTTATACAACTTCACTTTCTCCATCAGCCTATCATGGGGAACATAATCAAATGTCTTACTGAAGTCCATATATATGACATCTACAGCCCTTCCCTCATCAATCAACTTTGTCACTTCCTCAAAGAACTCGATTAAGTTGGTAAGACATGACCTTCCCTACACAAACCATGTTGCCTATCATTGATAAGCCCATTTTCTTCCAAATGTAAATAGATCCCAGCCCGTAGTATCTTCTCCAGCAGCTTCCCTACAGCTGATGTCAGGCTGTAATTACCTGGATTATCCCTGCTACCTTTCTTAAACAAGGGGACAACATTAGCAATTCTCCAGTCCTCCAGGACCTACCCATGTTCAAGGATGCTGCAAAGAAATCTGTTAAGACCCAGCTATTTCCTCGCTCGCTTCCCTCAGTAACCTGGGATAGACCCCATCCAGACCTGGGGACTTGTCCACCTAGAGTAATCAAATATCTATCCCTAACCTCAGAATCCATCTTGTTCCTCTCCTTGGTGAATACTGACGCAAAGTACTCATTAAGAATCTCACCTTTTTTCTCTGACACCACACATAGCTTTCTTCCTTTGTCCATAAGTGGGCCAATCCTTTCTCTAATTACCCTCTTGCTCCTCATACATGAACAAAAGGCTTTGGGATTTTTTCTAATCTTGTTTGCTGAAGATATTTCATGATCCCTTTTAGCCCTCTTAATTCCTCATATCATATTGGTCCTACATTCCTGATATTCTTCCAAAGCTCCGTCTGTCTTCAGACACCTAGACCTGATACTGATTAAGGATGATCAGTCATGATCATATTGAATGGTGGTGCAGGTTCGAAGGGCAGAATGGCCTATTCCCGCACCTATTGTCTTATGTATGCTTTCTTTTACTTCTTATCTAGTCTCTCAGTTTCACTTGTCATCCATGGTTCCCAAACCTTGCCAGTTCTATCCCTCATTTTCACAGGGACTTGTCTCTCCTGAACTCTAATCAACCTCTCTTTAAAGGCTTCTCACATATCAAATGTGGGTTTATCTTCAAATAGCTGCTCCCAATTCATGTTCCCCAGTTCCTGCCGAATTTTGGTACAATTGGCCTTCCCCCAATTTAGCACTCTTTCTTTAGGACCACTCTTGTCTTTGTCCATGAGTATTCTAACACTTAAGGAATTGTGATCACTATTCCCAAAGTAATCCACTCCTGAAACTCCAACCACCTGGTCAGGCTCAACCCCAACACCAGGTCCAGTGTGGCCCCTTCCTGAGTTGGACTATTCGCATACTGCTCTGGAAAGCCCTCCTGGATGCTCCTTCCAAATTATGCTCCATCTAGCCCTCTAACACTAAGTGAATCCCAGTCAATGTTGGGAAAATTAACATCTCCTGTCACCAACACCCTGTTGCTGCTACATCTTTCCATAATCTGTTGACATATTTGTCTCTGTCTCCCACTCACTGTTGGGAGGCCTGTTATACAGTCCAGCATTGTTACTGTACCCTTCCTATTTCTGAACTCTGCCCAATATGCCTCACTGCTCGAGTCCTCCATAGTGCCCTCCTTCAGCACAGCTGTGATATCCTCTCTGACCAGTAATGCAGCTCCTCTACCCCCATTACTGCCCTCTCTATCCCACCTGAAGCATTGATATCCTGGGATATTTAGTTGCCAATCATGCCCTTCCCTCAATCAAGTCTCAGTAATTGTAATAACATCATACTCCCAGGTACTAATCCAAGCCCTAAGTTCATCTGCCTTACCTACTATGCTTTTTTGCATTAAAACAAATGTACCTCAGACAAGCAGTCCCTGCCTACTCTTCCCCTTAGTAACGCTGACTTCATTATCTAGTTCCATACAGGCTTTAGTTACTACCTCCTTTACTATCTACTAACCTCATTTGGTTCCCATCCCCCTCCCACATTAGTTTAAACTCTCCCCAATAGGGTTGGCAAAAGCACCCACTAGGACAATGGTTCCAGTCCTGCCCAGACGTAGACCATCCGATTTGTAATAGCCCCACCTTCCCCAGATCCAGTCCCAATGTCCCAAATGTCTCCCTCTCTCCTGCACCATCCCTCAAGCCATGCATTCATCCTGCCTATTCTTCCATTTTGAACATAGAATATTACAGAGCAGTACGGGGGCTTTGGCTCTCAATATTGCACCAATCTGTGGAACCAATCTAAAGCTCACCTAACCTACACTATTTCTTCTCTGACTAGCAGGTAGCACTGGTAGCAATTCTGAGATTACTACCTTTGAGGTCCTACTTTTTAACTTGGCTCCTAACTCCCTATATTCTGCTTGTGAACCGCATCCTGTTTTTTACCTTTATCATTGGTGCCTTACATGCACCATGACAACTGGCTGTCATGGTGCATGACCCCTTCAGAATGTCCTGCTGCCGAACTGAGACATCCCTAACCCGTGCACCTGGGAGGTAACATACCATTCAGGAGTCTCATTTTCGACCACAGAACTGCCTATCTACTCCCCTTACAGTAGACGAAAGCCCTTTCACTCTTTTTCTCGTCCTTCTGTACAGCCGAGTCAGCCATGGAGCCATGAAACTGGCTACTGCTGCTTTCTCCTGGTGAGCCATCTCCCCCAACAGTAACCAAAACAGTATACCTCAGCATCGCGATGCTCCAAAGTGAGTCCATCCGCAGCTCCAGAGCCGTCATGTGGTCTAACAAGAGCTGCAGATGGACACACTTCCTGCACGTGAAGGAGTCAATGACATCAGCCACGTCCCTGAGCTTCCACATTGAGCAAGAGGAGAATAACACAGGTCTTGGTCAACCATGACACACCTTCTGGCCATCTCAAGGGCAGCCTGCCCCACTCTTCACCTTCCCCCTTCCCCCACCCTGGACGGGCAGTGATCAGGATGGCCTACCCAGCTTCCAGCTCCCCAAACTGCCCCTCAGCACCTTCTGATCATCTCTAGGACAGCCCCTACCAGTACCTTCCCAAGGTGACAGCGCTGAAGATGGCTTACCCGCCTTCCAGTTCTTGGTCTGCTCCTATGCACCGTCTGGTTCTCATCCAAACTGACACACCATCCAGCCTGAAGACACAGCTTCCGGCCACCTTTAGGACAGCCCATCCCTATACCTCCCTGGGATGGCAGTGCTCAGGACTGCCCACATGCCTTCAGGCCCACAGCCCACCCCTACGCAGTGTTTGTTTCTCGGTCCACCCTGATACACCTTCCAGTCACCTGTAGGATGACTCGTCCTGCTTCTTCCTTGGAATGATGGCATTCAGGAAGGCCTACCAGCTTCTGGCTCTTGGGACAGCATACTCACCCTCCGGCTCTCAGGGTGACAGCCTTCAGGATGACCTATGAGTTTCCCAACTCATGGGAAGGCCTGCCAGACTCAAGGACACAGAAGACAGTGCAGGTGATAAAACCAACCAGCTAAAAAGCAGAGTCCCTTATCAAAAACGGAGTCCACTCCAGTATGCAGAGTCCATTACCAGAAACAAGGTCCATACCCAAAGGCAGAGTCCATTACCCGACATGAAGTCCACACCCAAAGGCAGAGTTCATTTGAGTATGCAGTGTCCATTACCAAAATCGATGTCCACCCCAGAGGCAGGGTCCACTCCAGTATGCAGAGTCCACTCCCAAAGGTAGCAAATGCACAACCCACAGTATATACACAGGGGTTCAGTCTCTACAGATGCCTGGCCCATCCTCAGAGGCCCAGACCTACTCACAGGGATAATGTTCATTGTAAGTGTTCAGTTAACTCACAGGGGCTCAGTCCACTCCACCAGGCAGCGTCCACTCCAGTATGCAGAAAATGTTCACCTCCCAGCACATACACAGGTCTTCAGTCTCTACAGAAACCTGATCCATCTACAGAGGCCAGGGCCTACTCAGTTCATCTGGAAAGATGCAGTTGACTCACTGGGGCTGAGTCCAAGACACCAGAAAGTGAAAACATGCAAAAAAGAAAGTACAGACTCTAAAAACCAGGTTGCAAAGGCTAAGCCCTGCCACAAAATCAGCATAGTCCTTTCTCAAAATAAAACAACAGAATAACACACAGTCTGCAATCAGCCAGTGAAAGAACAGTCCCCCAGTGAGAGCTGAAATACAGCAGTTGCACACAGACTGTGAAGATCAGCCAGCTCAGAAATCAGTCCTCAATAAGAAATACCAATAAAACTCTGGCTGTGTAGATCACCCAGTTCATGAGTCAGGTCCCCCTAGATAAAGAACCCACAGTAACACTGGCTGTGTGGACAGCCAGGTCAGAGTCTGTCCTCAACTATGGAGATTTTCCTGGTTATATTTCCAGTTTTCCCAACCTTTTACTTCTTTTTTTTCTCTTTTTCTTTTGTTTTTGACGTTTCTTTGGCCAGCCAACTCAGTGTCAGTCCTCAATTGAGGAGATTTTTCTGTTTTTTTATACATATGTATATCCTTTACTTTTCTCAGCTTTTCCTCTGTCCTAGCCTGCTATCCGTAACCTCCTTGTTTACTGAAATAACTGCACAGAGGCTGGTATCCCATCACCAAGTTACCCTTGATTTCCTAGTGCACAGTTACACAGGCTGTACCAGCCAGCTTGGAGTCAATTCTCAACGAAAGAAATTCTCCTGTTTATATTTGTTGTGATTTTTTTTGTTACTTTACTTTTCTCCCCCTTGTTTCTTGATTTTTCTCCTTTTTTTCTTTTTTGGCCAGTCAGCTTGGAGTCACTCCTTAACTGAGGAGGTTCGCCTGGTTATTTTTGTTTTACAGTCAAACGGGTGCCACAGTGGCAAGCACTGCTACCTCATAGCACCAGAGACCCGGTTCAATTCCCGCCTCAGGTGACTGTGTGGAGTTTGCACATTCTCCCTGTGTCTGCGTGGGTTTCCTCTGGGTGCTCCGGTTTCCTCCCACAGTCCAAAGATGCGCAGGTTAGGTGAATTGGCCGAGCTAAATTGCCCATAGTGTTAGATGAAGGGGTAAATGTAGGAGAATGGGGTCTGGGTGGGTTGTGCCTCAGTGGGTTGGTGCGGACTTGTTGGGCCAAAGGGTCTGTTTCCACACTGTAACTAATCTAATCTGATTTAAAGACTGAACCCCACAATAACACTGGTTTTGGCCAGCCAGCTCAAGAGCCAGTTCCCTGCAAATGAATAAAACTAAAGACAGTACAAACTGGCTATGACCAGCAGCTCGGAGTCAGTCCTCAACTGAGGATATTCTCCTAGTTTTATACATTTTAAAATCATCGAGTGCAAAGACCTTTATTCATATTTCACCACCAAGAGAAAGATAAAACACCCAAGTGGCCAGTGACAAGCAGTGCCCTTCACTTTCGAGCAATGCCTACGTGTTCAAAAAATTGAAGAGGGGTGTCAGGGATTAAATCAAACTAGAATTGGAGGGGGAAATAAAACACTCCACACCCCACGGTGCCCACCTCTTCCTAAGGTTGCTGGTAGACATTACGTGCTCCTTCTCCAGGGACACCTGTGCATGAACATATGCATGGAAGAGGGTCAATTAGCCATAACAACCTTCCCTTGCAGCCCGCTGCCTGGATCTGTTCTCCTCATCTTTTACATATTTTTTAACAATACACCGGCTGTGAGCAGTCAGCTCAGAGTCAGTCCCCTGACCTGAGGAGATTCCAAATCCCCTGTTTATACCTTTTCTCTTTCCATCTTTTTTCCCTGAAACTACCGTCAAACAGCGGTAGTATTCAGTTATTTCCCAGCATCCATGTTATGTGTATGCAGGTGTGGGACACAGTGAAGAACGAATGCAGAAATATTTCTTCACGTCACCACCAGTAAGAAAGGAAATACCCGAGTGGCCAGTGACATGCAATGCCCTTCTCATCACGGGGCAATGCCTGATTCGTCAAAAAGGTAAAGGGGAGGGCAGGAACTAAATCAAAATAGAGTTGGAGGGGGAAATAAAGCACTCCACTCCCTGCAGTGCCCACCTCTCCCTGAACAACTCAAGGGTGTTAGTGGACACCACATGCTCCTTCCCCAGACACATCCGGGTTCTGACATAACTGTGGAAGAGGAGCAGGCAATCGGCCTTAACGACCTTCTCCACGGCCTGCTGCCTGGACTTGTTTCATGGTTATATTTTTTCTTTTTTTTAATCTTTTTCTTCACTCCCACACTACTGCCTAACTGCGGTAATGCTTACTTTTTCCCAGTACCCATGTTGTGTATGCAGGTGTGGGACACAGTGAAAGACACAAGGTGCACAAATCTGAATTTGGTTTCCACTACCAGTAAGAAAGGAAACACTTGAGTGGCCAGTGACAAGCAGTGCCCTTCACATCAAAAGGCAATGCTGCGTGATCAGAGAGTGAAGGAGAGGGCGGGGATTAAATCAAAATAGAGTTGGAGGGGGAAATAATGCACTCCACTCCTTGCGGCACCCACCTCTTCCTGAACAACTCCAGTTCCACTGCATGCTCCTTCTCCAGAGAAACCCGGGCTCTAACGTAACTGCAGAAGAGGGGCAGCAATAGGCTGTAAAGACCCCCTCTATGGCACGCTGCTTCAACCTATTTCTTGGTTATTTTTTTTTTCTTTTTTAAACAGTGATACTCCTTATTATTTTTTTTCTTTTTTGTGTGTGTGCAGCTGTGTGACACAGTGAGAGAGACAAGATGTACAAATCTTTATTCAATTTCCACCACCAGGAAAAGTAGAAAAACACCCGAGTGGCCTGTGACAAGCAGTGCCCTTCACATCAAAGGGCAATGCTGTGTGAGCAAAACAGTGAAGGGGAGGGCAGGGACTAAATCAAAATAGAGTTGGAGGGGGAAATAATGCACTCCACTCCTTGCGGCACCCACCTCTTCCTGAACAACTCCAGTTCCACCGCATGCTCCTTCTCCAGAGAAACCCGGGCTCTAACGTAACTGCAGAAGAGGAGCTGCAATAGGCTGTAAAGACCCCCTCTATGGCACGCTGATTCAACCTATTTCTTGGTTATATATTTTTTTTTCTTTTTTTCCTTCTTTTTTCAGCACCCATGTTGTGTGTGTGCAGGTGTGAGACACAGTGAAAGACATCGCCTGTTTGTTTTTTTTTCTTTTTTTAAAAAGGAAACACCCAAGTGGCCAGCGACAAGCAGTGCCCTTCACAATCACCTGTTAATTTTTTTTTCCTTTTTTTTTTGCAGGGCCCTGGCACTCCTCTTTTCTTTTCTTGTTCGTTTTTTTTTACATTAACCCCCACACTACCGCCTAACTGCGGTAGTGCTTATTATTTTTATCCCCAGCACCCATGGTGTGTGTGTGTGTGTGCAGCTGTGAGACACAGTGAGAGACAAGGTGTACAAATCTTTATTCAATTTCCACCACCAGGAAAAGTAGAAAAACACCCGAGTGGCCTGTGACAAGCAGTGCCCTTCACATCAAAGGGCAATGCTGTGTGAACAAACAGTGAAGGGGAGGGCAGGGACTAAATCAAAATAGAGTTGGAGGGGGAAATGATGCACTCCACTCCCTGCGGCACCCACCTCTCCCTGAACAACTCCAGGGTGTTGGTGGACACCGCGTGCTCCTTCTCCAAGGACACCCGGGCCCTAATGTAACCGCGGAAGAGGGGCAGGCAGTCGGCCCTAACGACCCCCTCCACGGCCCGCTGCCTGGACCTGTTTATGGCCAGTTTGGCCAGGCCCAGCAGCAGACCCACGAGGAGGTCTTCAGACCTGCCCTCCCTCCTCCGCACCGGGTGCCCGGAGATCAGGAGCGCGGGACTGAAGTGCAACCAAAAACAGAGGAGGAGGTTTTTAAGAAAATCAAAAAGGGAGTGCAAACGCCCACACCCAATATACACATGGTCCACGGACTCCACAGCGCCACAGAACAAGCAGTTGGGCTGGGAGTCCGTGAACCACCGCAATCTGCGGTTGCAGGGGACTGCTGCGTGCAGCACCCTCCACCCCAGATCCCCGAGAGAAAGGGGGAGGACTCCAGCGTAGAGGGCCCTCCACTGGGGATCCCCACCGCCCGGTGGCAAATGGGCACGCCAGGGCGTGTCCGGGCGGTGGATGAGGGAGAAGAGGTGGACGGTGTGCAGCAGCAGTCTGTACAGGACCCGCCTTTTAACGTCCTTGAATGGGACAAAATTAAAATTATGGAGGCGGCTCAGGTTGTGGGGCACAGGCTCCCGCGGGAAGTACGGGACCCTGGGGCCAATGTGAAATTCCGTCCGGGCAGGGGTGAGCGTCCTCCAACTGGTGCACTACGTCGGGTCCGAGCACCGCCGTTTTAAGGCGTCGGATGCCGGTGGCCACGTACCGGACGTCTACCGCTGCCCTGCTCGCTATGTCTTGCGGCAACGTCCAGCCCAGGCCCCCGGCACCCAGCACGTCTCCGACCCTGGTCACCCTCGCCGCCACGGCCCTCCCCTCCGACAGCCACTCGAACCCGCGAGCACAGAGGTGCGGATTCCTGAGCAACGGCTCCCTGCCGACAGCCGCTACTACTGCCGGAGGGTAGGCGCGACGCGATTCGACCATGTTCCAGACAGTGATCAGGTCCTGGTAAAAGACAGGCAGCACCTTGAGGGCGACCTCCAAACCGTCACGATCAACGAACAGGAGCTGCGTGTCGTAGTTGAGGTTACGCACCTGGCGGAAGAAATACGTCGCCAGGGCGCACCACCTAGGAGGAGGCTCGACGTAAAGGTATCGCTGCAAGGTCTGAAGGCGGAAGGTCGCGACCTGGGTGCGGACGCACACCAGCGACTGACCGCCCTCCTCAATGGGGAGACTCAGAACCTGCGCAGCGACCCAGTGCATCTTTTTGTCCCAGAAGAAGTCGACCAACGTTCTCTGGATGTCAGCGACAAAGCCAGGAGGAGGGACCAAAGTGACCAGCCGGTACCACAGCATGGCGGCCACCAGCTGGTTTATGACCAGCACTCGGCTCCTGTAAGATAGCACTCGGAGCAGTCCTGTCCAGCGGCCTAGGCGAGCCGAGACTTTGGCCTCCAGCTCCTGCCAGTTGGCCGGCCAGGATTCCTCGGTCGGGCTGAGGTAGACCCCCAGGTAGAGGAGATGGGTGGTACTCCAGCTGAACCCCCGAAACTCCTCCGGCAGGGAGTCCACCCGCCACGGACCCACCAGTAGCCCGGAACATTTGGCCCAGTTGATCCTGGCGGAAGACGCCGCCGAGTACACGGCCTGGCACTCGCGCATCCTCCCCAGGTCAGCCGGGTCGGTGAAAGTGAGGAGCACGTCGTCGGCGTAGGCCGAGAGGACCACCCCCGCGCCCGCGCCGCGCAGAACCAGCCCCGACAACCTCCTCCGCAAGAGGCGCAGGAAAGGCTCCACGCACAGGGAATACAGTTGGCCGGACAGGGGGCAGCCTTGACGCACTCCTCTCCCGAAGCGAAGGGGCGCCGTCAGGGACCCGTTAACTTTAACCAGACACTCTGCGGCGGCGTACAAAAGTCGGATCCGGGCGACGAACTGCGTCCCGAACCCGAACGCCCGCAGAGTCCCGAGCAGGTACTCGTGATCGACCCTGTCGAACGCCTTCTCCTGGTCGAGAGACAGGAAGGCGCTCGGCAGACCAGCCCGTCGACAGAAATGGATCAGGTCCCGGACCAGATGGACGTTGTCTTGTATCCTCCGGCCCGGGACCGTGTAGGACTGGTCCGGGTGAATCATGTGGGCCAGCACGGAAGCCAGGCGAGAAGACAACACCCTGGCAAAGATTTTGTAGTCCGTGCTGAGGAGGGAGACCGGACGCCAGTTCTTCAAAGAACGAAGGTCCCCCTTCTTTGGCAGCAGGACGATGACCGCCCTGCGCCAAGAAAGGGGCAGCTCTCCGGCATTTAGACACTCCCCCAGGACCTGTGCGTAGTCGCTCCCCAGGACGTCCCAGAACGCCCTGAAGAACTCCACAGTCAGCCCGTCCAGCCCCGGGATTTGCCCCTCGAGAGCCGGTCGAGGGCGCCGGTCAGCTCCTCTAAGGTGACAGGAGCGTCGAGCCTTCCGGCGTCCTCCGGGCTGAGCTGCGGCAGGTCCTCCCACAGAACTCTGCGAGCGTCCTCGCTGGACGGATCCGGAGAGAACAGGGCCGTGTAATAGGATCGGACGTGGGCCCTGATACCCTCCGGATCCGAGACGAGGGACCCGTCGTCGGCCAGCAGCACAAGGAGCTGCTGACGGGTGCCACGCCTTTTTTCCAGCGAGTAGAAGAAGGGGGAGCCGCGGTCCAGGTCCTGGAGGAGCTGGAGCCGCGACCTCACGTACGCGCCCCGAGCCCCGACGAGCTGCAGGTCCCGGAGCGCGGCCTTCTTCTCTTCGTACACCCCGCGCAGGGCCGGGTCCGCGTCGGGCTGACCGAGGCGTGACTCCAGGTCGAGCATCTCCCTCTCCAACTCCCCGATCCTGGATTTCCGCCTCTTCGTCGACCCCCTCGCATACTCCTGACAGAAGACGCGGACGTGAGCCTTGCCCACGTCCCACCATAGCCTCAGGGAGGGGAAGCTTCCCCGCTTCCTTCTCCAGCCGGCCCAGAAACGACGAAACGAGTCCCGGAACCGCTCGTCCTCCAGCAGCAGGTTGTTAAAGTGCCAGTACGCGGAGCCCAACCTGGCGCCGAACGGAAGGAGTTCCGCCCACACCAGGTGATGGTCCGTGCACGACACCTGCCGCGTGGAGGCCTTCGGAAAGCAGGAGGCGTACGCCCGCGAAACGTACAGGCGGTCGATTCTGGACGCTCCGACCCCAGGCCTCACGAAGGTGAAGGTGATGGAGTCAGGATGGAGATTCCGCCAGACGTCCACCAGGTCCAAGGACTTGACCAAGTCCCCCAACCTCCTCCCCGACGTCGAACTCGTGCGGGCACCGCCGTGGTCCCTGTCCTCGAGGACGCAGTTAAAATCTCCCCCGAGGACGACGCACTGGTTCTCGTCGATGGAAGCGAGATGAGCGGACACTTCTTCGAAGAAGCTCGCTTGCCTCGGCCCGGCCAGGGGAGCGTAGACGTTCACCAAGTGAAGCACCGCGCCCCCCAGCCGAACCGTCAGGTGAAGCAAACGGCCTGGCACTGGCTCCCTGACCCCCAAGATCTCCGGCTGAAAATGCGGGGCCAACAAGATAGCCACCCCGCCAGATCTGCGGGTGAGGTGACTCATGTAGACCCCCCCTCGCCACTCCAGGAGCCAGGTGGCTTCGTCTCCCGGGGTAGTGTGGGTTTCTTGCAGGAAGCACACCGCATACCTCCCGTCCCGAAGGACCGAGAGGGTCTGGAATCTGCGCTGTGACTCCCTGCTGCCGTTGATGTTGAGGCTGGCTATAGTTGTCTCCATGTCGGAGGTATAGTGCAACCACCACCAGTACACACAGTTAAACTATGTACATAGTTACTGGGAGGACGAGAGAGGGGCACAGAAGTCCCTCGCCCTCACCAGGAGTGCTCCCAGGAAGTTCCTGACTCGCTTTCGCTCATTGACGTCAAGCCCGGGCGCCTGGCGCGCAGCGTGGGCCGACCAGTAGACTCTTTCGAAGGAGCTCCAGCGGTCGAGCGCCAGTTGGGCTCTATCCCGGCGACTCCGAGTTTCCTCGACAAATTCCCGGAGTTCCTCGAGGGGGATGAGGGGGAGATCGGTGGGGGGCACCTGGGACTCGAAAATGTCGCTGGAGACGGACTCCGCGTCGTCCCCGGTGTCCGCCACCGATCCAGAACCCTCCTCCGGGAGGTCGCCTTCGGTCACCGACCCCTCCCCCACCGAGAGGATGGGGGCTGGTCCGGCACCGCCAACTGGCCTCAAACCTCCAGTGACCCCACCCCCAGGGTCACCTTCAGTCCCTTCCTCGGCGCACCCCTTCCCGGAACGCCCCGAGTTCGGGTCGCCGGGCGGCAGAGGCTCGGGGCCCCGCTCCCCTCCCGACACCGGGACGCCCGGCTCCTCGGGGAAAAGGTCCTCCCCCAGGGCCAAGGCCCCCGGAAAAAACAGTCTGGGAGGGAGGAGCGAGGATAACACCTTCCTCCCCTCCACCGCTCGACGACCCAGCAGTGAATAAAAGTCTGTCGACTGCACCATGGCCCGTGTTGTTAATAAAATCCTCCCCAGGGGCTGGAGGAGTTATGGCGGTGGAAGGCCCAGCTGTCGCCCCTGGGGGTTTGGGCAGGTCGGGCCATGGTGCAGGACAGTGGGGGGGGCACCGTCGGCTCATCCCCTGGAGAGGGGCAGCGCCGCCGGCGCGCTGATGGGATTTCTCCCCCCTCCAAGGGCCGGCGCCTCTTCCCCAGAGAGACAGGGGGGAATTTATGAGCCTTCTCCTCCCCGCCTGCCTTGGTGGTCATGGGGCCAGAGGTCCCTCCCCCCCACCTTTCCCGGAATACGATTGGCTGGGGGAAGGCAGGGGGCGTGGCCAGGGTGGGGAGGGTCAGCTGTGTCACTTCCTGCCCCGCCCCTGGTATATCAGGTGATGGCGGGCGGGGCAGGGGCCCAGTTCCCTCTCCGGGGCCCAGAGACACGGTCGCTGCAGGAAGTGGAGCAGCGATGGTTCCCCCCAGGTTAGTGCCAGGGGTGGCTGGGTGGGGCGGGGCTCAGTTTCCGGACGAGGGGTTGAAGCCCCAGGAGTTTCCGTAGCGAGGTGGGGGTTGGGGTTGGGGTCGGGGTCAGTGGGGCCGGGATCAGGTACGTGTTTGGGGGTTCGGGGTCAGGGTTCCCGCGCCGGGGTGACGCTGGCACGGCCGCAGGGGCATTGTCGTGCCGGGGCGGGGCAGGTCGTGGGTTATGTGGAGGGGAAGGGGAAGGGGAAGGGGATGGGGATAGGGTGGTCTCCCCGTGGGCGGGCTTGACGCGTTGCGTCTTCCTGAGCGCCTTCCGTTCGGTCGGACGCTCACCCTCCTCCCTGCCAGAGGCTGAGGCATTGGGAGCCTCCGGCTTAGCCCCCGGTGCCGGGGCTTGTGGTGTTGACTTTGGGGGAGGGGAGTGGGTGCGGCGGCACCACCCGCAGCCGTTGGTGTGGGCTGGGCAGCCTTCTGGGTGGGGCAGTTCTTTCGAATGTGCCCCACCTCACGGCACAGGTGGCACCGCACGCCGTCCGCCGTCCAGAAGGCGCGGTATGCCGCGCCCTCGTGGAGGACAGTGAATGAGCCCTCCGTGACCTCCTCCCGGGCCAGGCAAATAAACACCTGGCGTCGGAAGGAGTACACGTGACGGAGGGTGGGGTCCTTAAGACCGAGCAGGAGCGGTTGAACGCCTGACCGGATCTCCCCCAAGGTGTTGAGGTGGGGAAGAAGGAGCTCGCTGGCAATGAAGGGCGGGACGTTGGAGATCACGACTCTCTGGGCCGTGACCTCCAAAGGGTCGACTGGCAAATATGTCCCGCCCACAGTGAGCCCCCTCTCCACGGCCAGGTGGACCGCCTGCTCGGTCTTAAGAAAGAATACGGCCTTCCCGTACATGCGGGCCGCAGCGACGATGGCCAGTGGGCCGACCACACTAGCCATGGCCTTACTGCAGGCCTCGATGGTCATGTTGGGATGGGGATAGGCCTTGACCCCCAGGCGTTTGGTCAGGTGCCTGAAGGGGGATGCGGTTGCGGCCGGGGTTGGGCCAGCCGAGCCCAAGGCAGCGGCTACCCCGGCGTAGGTCCGGCTGGGCCCTGCGACCTTCGGGCTCGCCATACTCCGTCGGCCCCCGGCAGCAGCGGTGGAGGTGGGCCTCTGGCAGTAGTCGCGGTGGAGTCCTTGGGGAGGTACCCGAGGCGAGTCCTAGGCAGCGGTGGTGGAGGCAGGCCTCAGGCAAGTCCTCGGCAGGCCCTCAGTTGCAGTGTTGGGGGCAGGCCTGTTGGGGGGGGGTCCCCAAGACAAGTCCCAGGCAGCCCCAAAATTATGTCCTGGGCAGCAGCGGTGGAGGTGGGCCTCAGGTCGCAGCAGTGGTGGAGGCTGCGGGGAGTGGCCTCAGGCAAGTCCCAGGCTGCAGTGGTGGAGGGAGGCCTCTGGCGAGTCCCAGGCAGGCCCTCAGTTGGGGAGGGACTCCCAGGCAAGTCCCAGGCAGCGCTGGTGGAGGCAGGCCTCTGGCTGCAGCAGAAGTTGAGGCAGGCCTCTGGCGAGTCCCAGGCTGGCCCTTGGTCCCAGCAGTGGAGGTAGGCCTCAGGTCACACCAGTGGAGGAGGTTGTGGGAAGGGGCCTCAGGCGAGTCCCAGGCTGCGGTGGTGGAGGGCAGGCCCAGGCGGGGTCCCAGAGACCAGCAGTGGGAGTGGGCCCCAGGTCAGCTCAAACACAGGGCCCAGAACACAAAGCTCTCACCTCCTTCCTCCACCTCCTCCTTGTTCTTCTCTCTTCTCTCTTCTCCTACAGGCACACACTGCCACTGGTCCAACTCCTTACTGGGAAAACACCCGAGTGGCCAGTGACAAGCAGTGCCCTTCACGTCAAAGGGCAATGCTGTGTGATCAAAAACAGTGAAGGGGAGGGCAGGGACTAAATCAAAATAAAGTTGGAGGGGGAAATAATGCACTCCACTCCTTGCGGCGCCCACCTCTTCCTGAACAACTCCAGTTCCACCGCATGCTCCTTCTCCAGAGAAACCCGGGCTCTAACGTAACTGCAGAAGAGGAGCTGCAATAGGCTGTAAAGACCCCCTCTATGGCACGCTGATTCAACCTATTTCTTGGTTTTTTTTTCTTTCTTTTTTTTTTCTTTTTTTTTCCACCTCTCCCTGAACACCTGTAGTCCCCTGTTTATTTTTTTTTTCTTTTTTTCTTTTTTTTGTTTACCCCCACACTACCGCCTAACTGCGGTAGTGCTTATTATTTATCCCCAGCACCCATGGTGTGTGTGTGTAGTTGTGAGACACAGTGAGAGACGCAAAGTGCACAAATCTTTATTCAATTTCCACCACCAGGAAAAGTAGGAAAACACCAGAGTGGCCTGTGACAAGCAGTGCCCTTCACATCAAAGGGCAATGCTGTGTGATCAAAAACAGTGAAGGGGAGGGCAGGGACTAAATCAAAATAAAGTTGGAGGGGGAAATAATGCACTCCACTCCTTGCGGCGCCCACCTCTTCCTGAACAACTCCAGTTCCACCGCATGCTCCTTCTCCAGAGAAACCCGGGCTCTAACGTAACTGCAGAAGAGGAGCTGCAATAGGCTGTAAAGACCCCCTCTATGGCACGCTGCTTCAACCTATTTCTTGGTTATATCTTTTTTTTTCTTTTTTTTTTTTTTTTTTCTTCACCCGAGTGGCCTGTGACAAGCAGTGCCCTTCACATCAAACCGAGCTGTTTATTTTTTTTTGTTTCTTTTTTTTCTTTTTTTTTTGGAATTAACCCCCACAATACCGCCTAACTGCGGTAGTGTTTATTATTTTTAACCCCAGCACCCATGGTGTGTGTGTGTGCAGCTGTGAGACACAGTGAGAGACATAAAGTGCACGAATCTTTTATTCAATTTCCACCACCAGGAAGAAAGGAAACACCCGAGTGGCCTGTGACGAGCAGTGCCCTTCACATCAAAGGGCAATGCTGTGTGATCAAAACAGTGAAGGGGAGGGCAGGGACTAAATCAAAATAAAGTTGGAGGGGAAATAATGCACTCCACTCCTTGCGGCGCCCACCTCTTCCTGAACAACTCCAGTTCCACCGCATGCTCCTTCTCCAGAGAAACCCGGGCTCTAACGTAACTGCAGAAGAGGAGCTGCAATAGGCTGTAAAGACCCCCTCTATGGCACGCTGCTTCAACCTATTTCTTGGTTATATTTTTTTTTTTCTTTTTTTTCTTTTCTCTCTTTTTTTTTTTTATTTTTTTTTTTTAACCCAAGTGGCCAGTGACAAGCAGTGCCCTTCACATCAAAAGGCTCCTGTTTATCTTCTTTTTTTTTTTATTAACCCCCACACTACCGCCTAACTGCGGTAGTGCTTATTATTTTTAACCCCAGCACCCATAGTGTGTGTGTGCAGGTGTGAGACACAGTGAGACACAAAGTGCACAAATCTTTATTTAATTTCCACCACCAGGAAAAGTAGGAAAACACCCGAGTGGCCTGTGACGAGCAGTGCCCTTCACATCAAAGGGCAATGCTGTGTGATCAAAACAGTGAAGGGGAGGGCAGGGACTAAATCAAAATAGAGTTGGAGGGGGAAATGATGCACTCCACTCCCTGCGGTGCCCACCTCTCCCTGAACAACTCCAGGGTGTTGGTGGACACCGCGTGCTCCTTCTCCAAGGACACCCGGGCCCTAACGTAACCGCGGAAGAGGGGCAGGCAGTCGGCCCTAACGACCCCCTCCACGGCCCGCTGCCTGGACCTGTTTATGGCCAGTTTGGCCAGGCCCAGGAGCAGACCCACGAGGAGGTCTTCAGACCTGCCCTCCCTCCTCCGCACCGGGTGCCCGAAGATCAGGAGCGTGGGACTGAAGTGCAACCAAAAGCAGAGGAGGAGGTTTTTAAGAAAATCAAAAAGGGAGTGCAAACGCCCACACCCAATATACACATGGTCCACGGACTCCACAGCGCCACAGAACAAGCAGTTGGGCTGGGAGTCCGTGAACCACCGCAATCTGCGGTTGCAGGGGACTGCTGCGTGCAACACCCTCCACCCCAGATCCCCGAGAGAAAGGGGGAGGACTCCTGCGTAGAGGGCCCTCCACTGGGGATCCCCACCGCCCGGTGGCAAATGGGCACGCCAGGGCGTGTCCGGGCGGTGGATGAGGGAGAAGAGGTGGACGGTGTGCAGCAGCAGTCGATATAGGACACACCTTTTAACGTCCTTGAACGGGACAAAGTTAAAATTTCGGAGGCGGCTCAGGTTGTGGGGCACAGGCTCCCGCGGGAAGTACGGGACCCTGGGGCCGATGTGAAATTCCGTCCGGGCAGGGGTGAGCGCGGACGGGATCCCACCGCACACCTGAGCGTCCTCCAACTGGTGCACTACGTTGGGTCCGAGCACCGCCGTTTTAAGGCGTCGGATGCCGGTGGCCACGTACCGGACGTCTACCGCTGCCCTGCTCGCTATGTCTTGCGGCAACGTCCAGCCCAGGCCCCCGGCACCCAGCACGTCCCCGACCCTGGTCACCCTCGCCGCCACGGCCCTCCCCTCCGACAGCCACTCGAACCCGCGAGCACGGAGGTGCGGATTCCTGAGCAACGGCTCCCTGACGACAGCCGCTACTCCTGCCGGAGGGTAGGCGCGACGCGATTCGACCATGTTCCAGACAGTGATCAGGTCCTGGTAAAAGACAGGCAGCACCTTGAGGGCGACCTCCAAACCGTCACGGTCGACGAACAGGAGCTGCGTGTCGTAGTTGAGGTTACGCACCTGGCGGAAAAAATACGTCGCCAGGGCGCACCACCTAGGAGGAGGCTCGACGTAAAGGTATCGCTGCAAGGTCTGAAGGCGGAAGGTCGCGACCTGGGTGCGGACGCACACCAGCGACTGACCGCCCTCCTCAATGGGGAGACTCAGAACCTGCGCAGCGACCCAGTGCATCTTTTTGTCCCAGAAGAAGTCGACCAACGTTCTCTGGATGTCAGCGACAAAGCCAGGAGGAGGGACCAAAGTGACCAGCCGGTACCACAGCATGGCGGCCACCAGCTGGTTTATGACCAGCACTCGGCTCCTGTAAGATAACACTCGGAGCAGTCCTGTCCAGCGGCCTAGGCGAGCCGAGACTTTGGCCTCCAGCTCCTGCCAGTTGGCCGGCCAGGATTCCTCGGTCGGGCTGAGGTAGACCCCCAGGTAGAGGAGATGGGTGGTACTCCAGCTGAACCCCCGAAACTCCTCCGGCAGGGAGTCCACCCGCCACGGACCCACCAGTAGCCCGGAACATTTGGCCCAGTTGATCCTGGCGGAAGACGCCGCCGAGTATACGGCCTGGCACTCGCGCATCCTCCCCAGGTCAGCCGGGTCGGTGAAAGTGAGGAGCACGTCGTCGGCGTAGGCCGAGAGGACCACCCCCGCGCCCGCGCCGCGCAGAACCAGCCCCGACAACCTCCTCCGCAAGAGGCGCAGGAAAGGCTCCACGCACAGGGACTACAGCTGGCCGGACAGGGGGCAGCCTTGTCGCACTCCTCTCCCGAAGCGAAGGGGCGCCGTCAGGGACCCGTTAACTTTAACCAGACACTCTGCGGCGGCGTACAAAAGTCGGATCCGGGCGACGAACTGCGTCCCGAACCCGAACGCCCGCAGAGTCCCGAGCAGGTACTCGTGATCGACCCTGTCGAACGCCTTCTCCTGGTCGAGAGACAGGAAGGCGCTCGGCAGACCAGCCCGTCGACAGAAATGGATCAGGTCCCGGACCAGATGGACGTTGTCTTGTATCCTCCGGCCCGGGACCGTGTAGGACTGGTCCGGGTGAATCATGTGGGCCAGCACGGAAGCCAGGCGAGAAGACAACACCCTGGCAAAGATTTTGTAGTCCGTGCTGAGGAGGGAGACCGGACGCCAGTTCTTCAAAGAACGAAGGTCCCCCTTCTTTGGCAGCAGGACGATGACCGCCCTGCGCCAAGAAAGGGGCAGCTCTCCGGCATTTAGACACTCCCCCAGGACCTGTGCGTAGTCGCTCCCCAGGACGTCCCAGAACGCCCTGAAGAACTCCACAGTCAGTCCGTCCAGCCCCGGGGATTTGCCCCTCGAGAGCCGGTCGAGGGCGCCGGTCAGCTCCTCTAAGGTGACAGGAGCGTCGAGCCTTCCGGCGTCCTCCGGGCTGAGCTGCGGCAGGTCCTCCCACAGAACTCTGCGAGCGTCCTCGCTGGACGGATCCGGAGAGAACAGGGCCGTGTAATAGGATCGGACGTGGGCCCTGATACCCTCCGGATCCGAGACGAGGGACCCGTCGTCGGCCAGCAGCACAAGGAGCTGCTGACGGGTGCCACGCCTTTTTTCCAGCGAGTAGAAGAAGGGGGAGCCGCGGTCCAGGTCCTGGAGGAGCTGGAGCCGCGACCTCACGTACGCGCCCCGAGCCCCGACGAGCTGCAGGTCCCGGAGCGCGGCCTTCTTCTCTTCGTACACCCCGCGCAGGGCCGGGTCCGCGTCGGGCTGACCGAGGCGTGACTCCAGGTCGAGCATCTCCCTCTCCAACTCCTCGATCCTGGATTTCCGCCTCTTCGTCGACCCCCTCGCGTACTCCTGACAGAAGACGCGGACGTGAGCCTTGCCCACGTCCCACCATAGCCTCAGGGAGGGGAAGCTTCCCCGCTTCCTTCTCCAGCCGGCCCAGAAACGACGAAACGAGTCCCGGAACCGCTCGTCCTCCAGCAGCAGGTTGTTAAAGCGCCAGTACGCGGAGCCCAACCTGGCGCCGAACGGAAGGAGTTCCGCCCACACCAGGTGATGGTCCGTGCACGACACCTGCCGCGTGGAGGCCTTCGGAAAGCAGGAGGCGTACGCCCGCGAAACGTACAGGCGGTCGATTCTGGACGCTCCGACCCCAGGCCTCACGAAGGTGAAGGCGATGGAGTCAGGATGGAGATTCCGCCAGACGTCCACCAGGTCCGAGGACTTGACCAAGTCCCCCAACCTCCTCCCCGACGTCGAACTCGTGCGGGCACCGCCGTGGTCCCTGTCCTCGAGGACGCAGTTAAAATCTCCCCCGAGGACGACGCACTGGTTCTCGTCGATGGAAGCGAGATGAGCGGACACTTCTTCAAAGAAGCTCGCTTGCCTCGGCCCGGCCAGGGGAGTGTAGACGTTCACCAAGTGAAGCACCGCGCCCCCCAGCCGAACCGTCAGGTGAAGCAAACGGCCTGGCACTGGCTCCCTGACCCCCAAGATCTCCGGCTGAAAATGCGGGGCCAACAAGATAGCCACCCCGCCAGATCTGCGGGTGAGGTGACTCATGTAGACCCCCCCTCGCCACTCCAGGAGCCAGGTGGCTTCGTCTCCCGGGGTAGTGTGGGTTTCTTGCAGGAAGCACACCGCATACCTCCCGTCCCGAAGGGCCGAGAGGGTCTGGAATCTGCGCTGTGACTCCCTGCTGCCGTTGATGTTGAGGCTGGCTATAGTTGTCTCCATGTCGAAAGTATAGTGCAACCACCACCAGTACACACAGTTAAACTATGTACATATTTACTGGGAGGACGAGAGAGGGGCACAGAAGTCCCTCGCCCTCACCAGGAGTGCTCCCAGGAAGTTCCTGACTCGCTTTCGCTCGTTAACGTCAAGCCCGGGCGCCTGGCGCGCAGCGTGGGCCGACCAGTAGACTCTTTCGAAGGAGCTCCAGCGGTCGAGCGCCAGTTGGGCTCTATCCCGGCGACTCCGAGTTTCCTCGACAAATTCCCGGAGTTCCTCGAGGGGGATGAGGGGGAGATCGGTGGGGGGCACCTGGGACTCGAAAATGTCGCTGGAGACGGACTCCGCGTCGTCCCCGGTGTCCGCCACCGATCCAGAACCCTCCTCCGGGAGGTCGCCTTCGGTCACCGACCCCTCCCCCACCGAGAGGATGGGGGCTGGTCCGGCACCGCCAACTGGCCTCAAACCTCCAGTGACCCCACCCCCAGGGTCACCTTCCGTATCTTCCTCGGCGCACCCCTTCCCGGAACGCCCCGAGTTCGGGTCGCCGGGCGGCAGAGGCTCGGGGCCCCGCTCCTCTCCCGACACCGGGACGCCCGGCTCCTCGGGGAAAAGGTCCTCCCCCAGGGCCAAGGCCCCCGGAAAAACAGTCTGGGAGGGAGGAGCGAGGATAACACCTTCCTCCCCTCCACTGCTCGACGACCCAGCAGTGAATAAAAGTCTGTCGACTGCACCATGGCCCGTGTTGTTAATAAAATCCTCCCCAGGGGCTGGAGGAGTTATGGCGGTGGAAGGCCCAGCTGTCGCCCCTGGGGGTTTGGGCAGGTCGGGCCATGGTGCAGGACAGTGGGGGGGCACCGTCGGCTCATCCCCTGGAGAGGGGCAGCGCCGCCGGCGCGCTGATGGGATTTCTCCCCCCTCCAAGGGCCGGCGCCTCTTCCCCAGAGAGACAGGGGGGGGATTTATGGGTCTTCCCCTCCCCGCCCGCCTTGGTGGTCATGGGGCCCGAGGTCCCTCCCCCCCGCCTTTCCCGGAATACGATTGGCTGGGGGAAGGCAGGGGGCGTGGCCAGGGTGGGGAGGGTCAGCCATGTCACTTCCTGCCCCGCCCCTGGTATATCAGGTGATGGCGGGCGGGGCAGGGGCCCAGTTCCCTCTCCGGGGCCCAGAGACACGGTCGCTGCAGGAAGTGGAGCAGCGATGGTTCCCCCCAGGTTAGTGCCAGGGGGTGGCTGGGTGGGGCGGGGCTCAGTTTCTGGAGGGGGGGTTGAAGCCCCAGGAGTTTCCTTAATGAGGTGGGGGTCGGTGTTGGGGTCGGGGTCAGTGGGACCGGGATCAGGTACGGGTTTGGGGGTTCGGGGGTCAGGGTTCCCGCGCCGGGGCGACGCTGGCACGGCCGCAGGGGCATTGTCGTGCCGGGGCGGGGCAGGTCGTGGGTTACGTGGAGGGGAAGGGGAAGGGGACGGGGATAGGGTGGTCTCCCCGTGGGCGGGCTTGACGCGTTGCGTCTTCCTGAGCGCCTTCCGTTCGGTCGGACGCTCACCCTCCTCCCTGCCAGAGGCTGAGGTATTAGGAGCCTCCGGCTTAGCCCCCGGAGCCGGGGCTTGTGGTGTTGGCTTTGGGGGAGGGGGAATGGGTGCGGCGGCACCACCCGCAGCCGTTGGTGTGGGCTGGGCAGCCTTCTGGGTGGGGCAGTTTTTTCTAACATGCCCCACCTCACGGCACAGGTGGCACCGCACACCGTCCGCCGTCCAGAAGGCGCGGTATGCCGCGCCCTCGTGGAGGACAGTGAAGGAGCCCTCCGTGACCTCCTCCCGGGCCAGGCAAATAAACACCTGGCGTCGGAAGGAGTACACGTGACGGAGGGTGGGGTCCTTAAGACCGAGCAGGAGCGGTTGAACACCTGACCGGATCTCCCCCAAGGTGTTGAGGTGGGGAAGAAGGAGCTCGCTGGCAATGAAGGGCGGGACGTTGGAGATCACGACTCTCTGGGCCGTGACCTCCAAAGGGTCGACTGGCAAATATGTCCCGCCCACAGTGAGCCCCCTCTCCACGGCCAGGTGGACCGCCTGCTCGGTCCTAAGAAAGAAGACGGCCTTCCCGTACATGCGGGCCGCAGCGACGATGGCCAGTGGGCCGACCACACTAGCCATGGCCTTACTGCAGGCCTCGATGGTCATGTTGGGATGGGGATAGGCCTTGACCCCCAGGCGTTTGGTCAGGTGCCTGAAGGGGGATGCGGTTGCGGCCGGGGTTGGGCCAGCCGAGCCCAAGGCAGCGGCTACCCCGGCGTAGGTCCGGCTGGGCCCTGCGACCTTCGGGCTCGCCATACTCCGTCGGCCCCCGGCAGCAGCGGTGGAGGTGGGCCTCTGGCAGTAGTCGCGGTGGAGTCCTTGGGGAGGTGCCCGAGGCCAGTCACCCGAGGCGAGTCCTAGGCAGCGGTGGTGGAGGCAGGCCTCAGGCAAGTCCTCGGCAGGCCCTCGGTTGCAGTGTTGGGGGCAGGCCTGTTGGGGGGGTCCCCAAGACAAGTCCCAGGCAGCCCCAAAATTATGTCCTGGGCAGCAGCGGTGGAGGTGGGCCTCAGGTCGCAGCAGTGGTGGAGGCTGCGGGGAGTGGCCTCAGGCAAGTCCCAGGCTGCGGTGGTGGAGGCAGGCCTCTGGCGAGTCCCAGGCAGGCCCTCAGTTGGGGAGGGACTCCCAGGCAAGTCCCAGGCAGCGCTGGTGGAGGCAGGCCTCTGGCTGCAGCAGAAGTTGAGGCAGGCCTCTGGCGAGTCCCAGGCTGGCCCTTGGTCCCAGCAGTGGAGGTAGGCCTCAGGTCACACCAGTGGAGGAGGTTGTGGGAAGGGGCCTCAGGCGAGTCCCAGGCTGCGGTGGTGGAGGGCAGGCCCAGGCGGGGGTCCCAGAGACCAGCAGTGGGAGTGGGCCCCAGGTCAGCTCAAACACAGGGCCCAGAACACAAAGCTCTCACCTCCTTCCTCCACCTCCTCCTTGTTCTTCTCTCTTCTCTCTTCTCCTACAGGCACACACTGCCACTGGTCCAACTCCTTACTGGGAAAACACCCGAGTGGCCAGTGACAAGCAGTGCCCTTCACGTCAAAGGGCAATGCTGTGTGATCAAAAACAGTGAAGGGGAGGGCAGGGACTAAATCAAAATAAAGTTGGAGGGGGAAATAATGCACTCCACTCCTTGCGGCGCCCACCTCTTCCTGAACAACTCCAGTTCCACCGCATGCTCCTTCTCCAGAGAAACCCGGGCTCTAACGTAACTGCAGAAGAGGAGCTGCAATAGGCTGTAAAGACCCCCTCTATGGCACGCTGATTCAACCTATTTCTTGGTTTTTTTTTCTTTCTTTTTTTTTCTTTTTTTTTCCACCTCTCCCTGAACACCTGTAGTCCCCTGTTTATTTTTTTTTTCTTTTTTTCTTTTTTTTGTTTACCCCCACACTACCGCCTAACTGCGGTAGTGCTTATTATTTATCCCCAGCACCCATGGTGTGTGTGTGTAGTTGTGAGACACAGTGAGAGACGCAAAGTGCACAAATCTTTATTCAATTTCCACCACCAGGAAAAGTAGGAAAACACCAGAGTGGCCTGTGACAAGCAGTGCCCTTCACATCAAAGGGCAATGCTGTGTGATCAAAAACAGTGAAGGGGAGGGCAGGGACTAAATCAAAATAAAGTTGGAGGGGGAAATAATGCACTCCACTCCTTGCGGCGCCCACCTCTTCCTGAACAACTCCAGTTCCACCGCATGCTCCTTCTCCAGAGAAACCCGGGCTCTAACGTAACTGCAGAAGAGGAGCTGCAATAGGCTGTAAAGACCCCCTCTATGGCACGCTGCTTCAACCTATTTCTTGGTTATATCTTTTTTTTTCTTTTTTTTTCTTTTTTTCTTCACCCGAGTGGCCTGTGACAAGCAGTGCCCTTCACATCAAACCGAGCTGTTTATTTTTTTTTTGTTTCTTTTTTTTCTTTTTTTTTTGGAATTAACCCCCACAATACCGCCTAACTGCGGTAGTGTTTATTATTTTTAACCCCAGCACCCATGGTGTGTGTGTGTGCAGCTGTGAGACACAGTGAGAGACATAAAGTGCACGAATCTTTTATTCAATTTCCACCACCAGGAAGAAAGGAAACACCCGAGTGGCCTGTGACGAGCAGTGCCCTTCACATCAAAGGGCAATGCTGTGTGATCAAAAACAGTGAAGGGGAGGGCAGGGACTAAATCAAAATAAAGTTGGAGGGGGAAATAATGCACTCCACTCCTTGCGGCGCCCACCTCTTCCTGAACAACTCCAGTTCCACCGCATGCTCCTTCTCCAGAGAAACCCGGGCTCTAACGTAACTGCAGAAGAGGAGCTGCAATAGGCTGTAAAGACCCCCTCTATGGCACGCTGCTTCAACCTATTTCTTGGTTATATTTTTTTTTTTTTTTGTGAGACACAGTGAGAGACATAAAGTGCACAAATCTTTATTTAATTTCCACCACCAGGAAAAGTAGGAAAACACCCGAGTGGCCTGTGACGAGCAGTGCCCTTCGCATCAAAGGGCAATGCTGTGTGATCAAAACAGTGAAGGGGAGGGCAGGGACTAAATCAAAATAGAGTTGGAGGGGGAAATGATGCACTCCACTCCCTGCGGCGCCCACCTCTCCCTGAACAACTCCAGGGTGTTGGTGGACACCGCGTGCTCCTTCTCCAAGGACACCCGGGCCCTAACGTAACCGCGGAAGAGGGGCAGGCAGTCGGCCCTAACGACCCCCTCCACGGCCCGCTGCCTGGACCTGTTTATGGCCAGTTTGGCCAGGCCCAGGAGCAGACCCACGAGGAGGTCTTCAGACCTGCCCTCCCTCCTCCGCACCGGGTGCCCGAAGATCAGGAGCGTGGGACTGAAGTGCAACCAAAAGCAGAGGAGAAGGTTTTTCAGAAAATCAAAAAGGGAGTGCAAACGCCCACACCCAACATACACATGGTCCACGGACTCCACAGCGCCACAGAACAAGCAGTTGGGCTGGGAGTCCGTGAACCACCGCAATCTGCGGTTGCAGGGGACTGCTGCGTGCAGCACCCTCCACCCCAGATCCCCGAGAGAAAGGGGGAGGACTCCTGCGTAGAGAGCCCTCCACTGGGGATCCCCACCGCCCGGTGGCAAATGGGCACGCCAGGGCGTGTCCGGGCGGTGGATGAGGGAGAAGAGGTGGACGGTGTGCAGCAGCAGTCTGTACAGGACCCGCCTTTTAACGTCCTTGAACGGGACAAAACTAAAATTACGGAGGCGGCTCAGGTTGTGGGGCACAGGCTCCCGCGGGAAGTACGGGACCTTGGGGCCGATGTGAAATTCCGTCCGGGCAGGGGTGAGCGCGGACGGGATCCCACCGCACACCTGAGCGTCCTCCAACTGGTGCACTACGTCGGGTCCGAGCACCGCCGTTTTAAGGCGTCGGATGCCGGTGGCCACGTACCGGACGTCTACCGCTGCCCTGCTCGCTATGTCTTGCGGCAACGTCCAGCCCAGGCCCCCGGCACCCAGCACGTCCCCGACCCTGGTCACCCTCGCCGCCACGGCCCTCCCCTCCGACAGCCACTCGAACCCGCGAGCACGGAGGTGCGGATTCCTGAGCAACGGCTCCCTGACGACAGCCGCTACTCCTGCCGGAGGGTAGGCGCGACGCGATTCGACCATGTTCCAGACAGTGATCAGGTCCTGGTAAAAGACAGGCAGCACCTTGAGGGCGACCTCCAAACCGTCACGGTCGACGAACAGGAGCTGCGTGTCGTAGTTGAGGTTACGCACCTGGCGGAAAAAATACGTCGCCAGGGCGCACCACCTAGGAGGAGGCTCGACGTAAAGGTATCGCTGCAAGGTCTGAAGGCGGAAGGTCGCGACCTGGGTGCGGACGCACACCAGCGACTGACCGCCCTCCTCAATGGGGAGACTCAGAACCTGCGCAGCGACCCAGTGCATCTTTTTGTCCCAGAAGAAGTCGACCAACGTTCTCTGGATGTCAGCGACAAAGCCAGGAGGAGGGACCAAAGTGACCAGCCGGTACCACAGCATGGCGGCCACCAGCTGGTTTATGACCAGCACTCGGCTCCTGTAAGATAGCACTCGGAGCAGTCCTGTCCAGCGGCCTAGGCGAGCCGAGACTTTGGCCTCCAGCTCCTGCCAGTTGGCCGGCCAGGATTCCTCGGTCGGGCTGAGGTAGACCCCCAGGTAGAGGAGATGGGTGGTACTCCAGCTGAACCCCCGAAACTCCTCCGGCAGGGAGTCCACCCGCCACGGACCCACCAGTAGCCCGGAACATTTGGCCCAGTTGATCCTGGCGGAAGACGCCGCCGAGTACACGGCCTGGCACTCGCGCATCCTCCCCAGGTCAGCCGGGTCGGTGAAAGTGAGGAGCACGTCGTCGGCGTAGGCCGAGAGGACCACCCCCGCGCCGGCGCCGCGCAGAACCAGCCCCGACAACCTCCTCCGCAAGAGGCGCAGGAAAGGCTCCACGCACAGGGAATACAGTTGGCCGGACAGGGGGCAGCCTTGACGCACTCCTCTCCCGAAGCGAAGGGGCGCCGTCAGGGACCCGTTAACTTTAACCAGACACTCTGCGGCGGCGTACAAAAGTCGGATCCGGGCGACGAACTGCGTCCCGAACCCGAACGCCCGCAGAGTCCCGAGCAGGTACTCGTGATCGACCCTGTCGAACGCCTTCTCCTGGTCGAGAGACAGGAAGGCGCTCGGCAGACCAGCCCGTCGACAGAAATGGATCAGGTCCCGGACCAGATGGACGTTGTCTTGTATCCTCCGGCCCGGGACCGTGTAGGACTGGTCCGGGTGAATCATGTGGGCCAGCACGGAAGCCAGGCGAGAAGACAACACCCTGGCAAAGATTTTGTAGTCCGTGCCGAGGAGGGAGACCGGACGCCAGTTCTTCAAAGAACGAAGGTCCCCCTTCTTTGGCAGCAGGACGATGACCGCCCTGCGCCAAGAAAGGGGCAGCTCTCCGGCATTTAGACACTCCCCCAGGACCCGTGCGTAGTCGCTCCCCAGGACGTCCCAGAACGCCCTGAAGAACTCCACAGTCAGCCCGTCCAGCCCCGGGGATTTGCCCCTCGAGAGCCGGTCGAGGGCGCCGGTCAGCTCCTCTAAGGTGACAGGAGCGTCGAGCCTTCCGGCGTCCTCCGGGCTGAGCTGCGGCAGGTCCTCCCACAGAACTCTGCGAGCGTCCTCGCTGGACGGATCCGGAGAGAACAGGGCCGTGTAATAGGATCGGACGTGGGCCCTGATACCCTCCGGATCCGAGACGAGGGACCCGTCGTCGGCCAGCAGCACAAGGAGCTGCTGACGGGTGCCACGCCTTTTTTCCAGCGAGTAGAAGAAGGGGGAGCCGCGGTCCAGGTCCTGGAGGAGCTGGAGCCGCGACCTCACGTACGCGCCCCGAGCCCCGACGAGCTGCAGGTCCCGGAGCGCGGCCTTCTTCTCTTCGTACACCCCGCGCAGGGCCGGGTCCGCGTCGGGCTGACCGAGGCGTGACTCCAGGTCGAGCATCTCCCTCTCCAACTCCCCGATCCTGGATTTCCGCCTCTTTGTCGACCCCCTCGCGTACTCCTGACAGAAGACGCGGACGTGAGCCTTGCCCACGTCCCACCATAGCCTCAGGGAGGGGAAGCTTCCCCGCTTCCTTCTCCAGCCGGCCCAGAAACGACGAAACGAGTCCCGGAACCGCTCGTCCTCCAGCAGCAGGTTGTTAAAGTGCCAGTACGCGGAGCCCAACCTGGCGCCGAACGGAAGGAGTTCCGCCCACACCAGGTGATGGTCCGTGCACGACACCTGCCGCGTGGAGGCCTTCGGAAAGCAGGAGGCGTACGCCCGCGAAACGTACAGGCGGTCGATTCTGGACGCTCCGACCCCAGGCCTCACGAAGGTGAAGGCGATGGAGTCAGGATGGAGATTCCGCCAGACGTCCACCAGGTCCAAGGACTTGACCAAGTCCCCCAACCTCCTCCCCGACGTCGAACTCGTGCGGGCACCGCCGTGGTCCCTGTCCTCGAGGACGCAGTTAAAATCTCCCCGAGGACGACGCACTGGTTCTCGTCGATGGAAGCAAGATGAGCGGACACTTCTTCAAAGAAGCTCGCTTGCCTCGGCCCGGCCAGGGGAGCGTAGACGTTCACCAAGTGAAGCACCGCGCCCCCCAGCCGAACCGTCAGGTGAAGCAAACGGCCTGGCACTGGCTCCCTGACCCCCAAGATCTCCGGCTGAAAATGCGGGGCCAACAAGATAGCCACCCCGCCAGATCTGCGGGTGAGGTGACTCATGTAGACCCCCCCTCGCCACTCCAGGAGCCAGGTGGCTTCGTCTCCCGGGGTAGTGTGGGTTTCTTGCAGGAAGCACACCGCATACCTCCCGTCCCGAAGGGCCGAGAGGGTCTGGAATCTGCGCTGTGACTCCCTGCTGCCGTTGATGTTGAGGCTAGCTATAGTTGTCTCCATGTCGAAAGTATAGTGCAACCACCACCAGTAAACAGTTAACAAAAGCTATGTACATATTTACTGGGAGGACGAGAGAGGGGCACAGAAGTCCCTCGCCCTCACCAGGAGTGCTCCCAGGAAGTTCCTGACTCGCTTTCGCTCATTGACGTCAAGCCCGGGCGCCTGGCGCGCAGCGTGGGCCGACCAGTAGACTCTTTCGAAGGAGCTCCAGCGGTCGAGCGCCAGTTGGGCTCTATCCCGGCGACTCCGAGTTTCCTCGACAAATTCCCGGAGTTCCTCAAGGGGGATGAGGGGGAGATCGGTGGGGGGCACCTGGGACTCGAAAATGTCGCTGGAGACGGACTCCGCGTCGTCCCCGGTGTCCGCCACCGATCCAGAACCCTCCTCCGGGAGGTCGCCTTCGGTCACCGACCCCTCCCCCACCGAGAGGATGGGGGCTGGTCCGGCACCGCCAACTGGCCTCAAACCTCCAGTGACCCCACCCCCAGGGTCACCTTCAGTCCCTTCCTCGGCGCACCCCTTCCCGGAACGCCCCGAGTTCGGGTCGCCGGGCGGCAGAGGCTCGGGGCCCCGCTCCTCTCCCGACACCGGGACGCCCGGCTCCTCGGGGAAAAGGTCCTCCCCCAGGGTCAAGGCCCCCGGAAAAACAGTCTGGGAGGGAGGAGCGAGGATAACACCTTCCTCCCCTCCACCGCTCGACGACCCAATGGTAAAAAGAATGCGGTCGCCTGCACCATGGCCCGCGACGGTATTAAAATCCTCCCCAGGGGCTGGAGGAGTTATGGCGGTGGAAGGCCCAGCTGTCGCCCCTGGGGGTTTGGGCAGGTCGGGCCATGGTGCAGGACAGTGGGGGGGCACCGTCGGCTCATCCCCTGGAGAGGGGCAGCGCCGCCGGCGCGCTGATGGGATTTCTCCCCCCTCCAAGGGCCAGTGCCTCTTCCCCAGAGAGACAGGGGGGAGTTTATGAGCCTTCGCCTCCCCGCCCGCCTTGGTGGTCATGGGGCCCGAGGTCCCTCCCTCCAGCCTTTCCCGGAATATGATTGGCTGGGGGAATTCAGGGGGCGTGGCCATGGTGGGGAGGGTCAGCTGTGTCACTTCCTGCCCCGCCCCTGGTATATCAGGTGATGGCGGGCGGGGCCGGGGCCCAGTTCCCTCTCCGGGGCCCAGAGACACGGTCGCTGCAGGAAGTGCAGCAGCGATGGTTCCCCCCAGGTTAGTGCCAGGGGGTGGCTGGGTGGGGCGGGGCTCAGTTTCTGGAGGGGGGGTTGAAGCCCCAGGAGTTTCCTTAACGGGGTGGGGGTGGGTGTTGGGGTCGGGGTCAGTGGGACCGGGATCAGGTACGGGTTTGGGGGTTCGGGGGTCAGGGTTCCCGCGCCGGGGCGACGCTGGCACGGCCGCAGGGGCATTGTCGTGCCGGGGCGGGGCAGGTCGTGGGCTACGTGGAGGGGAAGGGGAAGGGGATGGGGATAGGGTGGTCTCCCCGTGGGCGGGCTTGACGCGTTGCGTCTTCCTGAGCGCCTTCCGTTCGGTCGGACGCTCACCCCCCTCCCTGCCAGAGGCTGAGGCATTGGGAGCCTCTGGCTTAGCCCCCGGTGCCGGGGCTTGTGGTGTTGACTTTGGGGGAGGGGGAGTGGGTGCGGCGGCACCACCCGCAGCCGTTGGTGTGGGCTGGGCAGCTTTCTGGGTGGGGCAGTTTTTTCTAATATGCCCCACCTCGCGGCACAGGTGGCACCGCACGCCGTCCGCCGTCCAGAAGGCGCGGTAGGCCGCGCCCTCGTGGAGGATGGTGAAGGATCCCTCCGTGACCTCCTCCCGGGCCAGGCAAATAAACACCTGGCGTCGGAAGGAGTATACATGGCGGAGGGTGGGGTCCTTAAGACCGAGCAGGAGCGGTTGAACACCTGACCGGATCTCCCCCAAGGTGTTGAGGTGGGGAAGAAGGAGCTCGCTGGCAATGAAGGGCGGGACGTTGGAGATCACGACTCTCTGGGCCGTGACCTCCAAAGGGTCGACTGGCAAATATGTCCCGCCCACAGTGAGCCCCCTCTCCACGGCCAGGTGGACCGCCTGCTCGGTCTTAAGGAAGAAGACGGCCTTCCCGTACATGCGGGCCGCAGCGACGATGGCCAGTGGGCCGACCACACCAGCCATGGCCTTACTGCAGGCCTCGATGGTCATGTTGGGATGGGGATAGGCCTTGACCCCCAGGCGTTTGGTCAGGTGCCTGAAGGGGGATGCGGTTGCGGCCGGGGTTGGGCCAGCCGAGCCCAAGGCAGCGGCTACCCCGGCGTAGGTCCGGCTGGGCCCTGCGACCTTCGGGCTCGCCATACTCCGTCGGCCCCTGGCAGCAGCGGTGGAGGTGGGCCTCTGGCAGTAGTAGTAATGGAGTCCTTGGGGAGGTGCCCGAGGCCAGTCACCCGAGGCGAGTCCTAGGCAGCGGTGGAGGAGGCAGGCCTCAGGCAAGTCCTCAGCAGGCCCTCAATTGCAGTGTTGGGGGCAGGCCTGTTGGGGGGGGTCCCCAAGACAAGTCTCAGGCAGCCCCAAAATTAAGTCCTGGGCAGCAGCGGTGGAGGTGGGCCACGGGTCGCAGCAGTGGTGGAGGCTGTGGGGAGTGGCCTCAGGCAAGTCCCAGGCTGCAGTGGTGGAGGCAGGCCTCTGGCGAGTCCCAGGCAGGCCCTCAGTTGGGGAGGGACTCCCAGGCAAGTCCCAGGCAGTGGTGGTGGAGTCAGGCCTCTGGCAGCAGCAGCAGCAGTTGAGGCAGGCCTCTGGCAAATCCCAGGCTGGCCCTTTGTCCCAGCAGTGGAGGCGGACCTGTTGGGGAGGCACCCCCAGGCGAGTTCCAGTCAGCAGTGGTGGAGGCAGGCCTCTGGCTGCAGCAGAAGTTGAGGCAGGCCTCTGGTGAGTCCCAGGCTGGCCCTTGGTCCCAGCAGTGGAGGTAGGCCTCAGGTCACACCAGTGGAGGAGGTTGTGGGAAGGGGCCTCAGGCAAGTCCCAGGCTGCGGTGGTGGAGGGCAGGCCCAGGCGGGGTCCCAGAGACCAGCAGTGGGAGTGGGCCCCAGGTCAGCTCAAACACAGGGCCCAGAACACAAAGCTCTCACCTCCTTCTTCCACCTCCTCCTTGTTCTTCCACCTTCTTCTCTCTTCTCTCTTCTCTCTTCAGGCACAACACTGCCACTGGTCCAACTCCTAACTGGGGAAACACCCGAGTGGCCAGTGACAAGCAGTGCCCTTCACATCAAAGGGCAATGCTGTGTGATCAAAACAGTGAAGGGGAGGGCAGGGACTAAATCAAAATAAAGTTGGAGGGGGAAATAATGCACTCCACTCCTTGCGGCGCCCACCTCTTCCTGAACAACTCCAGTTCCACCGCATGCTCCTTCTCCAGAGAAACCCGGGCTCTAACGTAACTGCAGAAGAGGAGCTGCAATAGGCTGTAAAGACCCCCTCTATGGCACGCTGCTTCAACCTATTTCTTGGTTATATTGGTCAGCTAAGGCTTTCCTGATTGGACCAGCTTAGTAACCCCAATCAAGGATTTTGTAATCAACAAGGTCCTCCTGGTTCCAATCACTACGCCTTTGGGTGGCCATGGTGCAGTGGCCACCTTTGCTTGGGACAATCACTCTTTCTCTCATAATGATTTGTAAACTGGTCTCTCTGGGTCCAAAATAAGTTTCAATTCTATTTGCAATGTCCCTTTGGTTTCTCCTACCACCATCAGTTATTTCAGTTTTGCAAGTCCTGGACCTTTCTACGTCCAATGTCTGATATTGTCAGCTATGACTGAGAGTGGGTCCACAAAGTTTAACACCATGACAGACTTCACCGTTCGAGGCACCACCAGTGACATATCTATTAATGAGAGGCAGTTCAATGCATCTCAATACTCCATTCACTACTCAACCTCCTGGCAGACCACCTCTGATTGCAGCCCAAAGCTGTGGACAGCATTGCATTGCCCTCTAACAGGACAACTGGGGTTTGTTATGTGTTATTATCACAAATTTTCATCCAAAAATGTTGAACCAACTTAAGTGAATCTCTTGCAACCAGTTTCACCTCAGCCAGCTTGTGCCCTAACCTATTACTAGTCACTAGTAACTGAACCAGCTACTTTTCATACGAGACCAGAATCAAAGTTGTGCCCTTAATCTGTAAAGGTTCCCTGAAGTGGGTTCTCAGCCAAGTCGAGGTCATGCGCAGACTTAAGGGCTTGGAGTCTGGAGTGAATTATGTAAACAGCTGGTTCGGCAATCACTGATGTGGCTGCACTGGCATCGGCTACCACTAGAACTGGACAATTCAAACACATTTTTATTTTGATTTATTCTGATTTGGATGTTGCAGAGCAATTTAATTTCCACATCAGATGTGAGTAGACTTTCCCAGGTATGTATACCTGGATACCAGCCTACTCCATTTGAGTCTAGTAGGACTCTTTAGCTAGCTCAAGTCTGCATATTGGCAGCAACTGATGTGGAGTCTGTGTGGGTGGAGTGAGGAACCACAAAGGCAAAAAAACATAATGGGAGCTATGTACAGACCTCTGAACAGTGGTCAGGAGCAGGGGCGCAAGATGTAACAGGAAATAGATAGGGCATGTCAGACAGGTAAGGTCACCGTGATCATGGGGAACTTCAATATGCAGGTGGACTGAGTGAATAATGTCAAGATTAGAGTGGTGCTGGAAAGGCACAGCAGGTTAGGCAGCATCCAAGGAGCAGGAAAATCGACGTTTTGGGCAAAAGCCCTTCATCAGAAATATCAGGAATAACCCTTCATCAGGTGGATCCAAAGAAAGGGAATTCATGGAATGCTTACAGGATGGCTTTTTGGAACAGCTTGTGATGGAGCCCACAAGGGAGCAGGCTATTCTGAACTTCATGCAATGTATTGAGCCAGACTTTGTAAAAGGTCTTAAAGTAAAGGAACACTTAGGAGGCAGCAATCACAATATGGTAGAGTTCAGTCTGCAGTTTGAAAGAGAGAAGACAAAATTGGATGTAATGGTGTTACAGTTAAATAAATTACTGGGGCATGAGAGAGGAACTGATGAAATTCAACTGGAAGCACAGCCGACTGGGGAAGACAGTAGAGCAACAATGGCAGGAGTTTCTGGATGTAATTGAGGACACAGTATACAGAGGTTTATCCCAAAGAAAAGAAAGATTGACTGGGGTGGGTGGCAGTTGGGTGGGGGGAATCAAATAGCCATGGCTGACAAAGGAAGTCAGGAAATGTATCAAAGGAGAGCGTATAAAGTGGCCAAGAGCACTGGAAAATTAGAAGATTGTGAAGACTACAAAAACAAACAGAGGATAACAAAGAGAGAATTAAGAAAGGAGAGGATCAAATATGAAGGTAGGCTAGCCAATAATATTAGAAATGATAGTAAAAGTTTCTTTCAGTACATAAGAAACAAATAAGAGGCAAAAGTAGACATTGGGCTGCTCCAAATTGATGCAGGAAGGCGAGTGCTGCGAGATAAGGAAATAGCTAAAGAACTTAATAAATAATTTGTGTCGGTCTTCACAGTGGAATACAGGAGTAATATCCCAACAATTAAGGAGAATCATGGGACACAGTTGAGAATGGTAGCCATTACAATAAAGAAAGTGCTAGAGAAGCTCAAAGGTTTAAAAATTGATAAATCTCCTGGCCCTGATGGGCTACATTCTAGAGTTCTGAGGGAGGTGGCTGAGGAAATAGCAGAGACATTGGTTGTGATCTTTCAAAAATCATTGGAGTCAGGGGAAGTCCAGATGATTGGAAAATCGCTGTTGTAACCCCCTCATTCAAGAAAGGATCAAGACAAAAGATGGAAAATTATAGGCCGATTAGCCTAACCTTGGTTGTAGGTAAGATTCTAGAATCCATCATTAAGGATGAGATTTCTAAATTCTTGGAAGTGCAGCATCGGATTAGAACAAGTCAGCATGGATTTAGAAAGGGGAGGTTGTGCCTGATAAACCTGTTAGAGCTTTTTGAAGGGGTAACAAGTAGGTTAGACCAGGGAAGCCCAGTGGATGTGGTCTATCTAAACTTCCAAAAGGCCTTTGATAAGGTGCCTCACATGAGGCTGCTGAGTAAGGTAAGGGCCCACCATGAGCTATTGGCATGGATTGAGGATTGGCTGTCTGATAGAAGGCAGAGAGTTGGGATAAAAGGTTCTTTTTCGGAATGGCAGCCAGTGACAAGTGGTGTCCTGTAGGGTTCAGTTTGGGGCTGCAGCTGTTCACTTTATATATTAATGATTGAGATGAAGGGACTGGGAGCAGTCTGGTGAAGTTTGCCGATGATACAAAGTGAGGTGGTACTGAGGAGTGGGGAGGCTGCAGAAAGATTTAGACAGTTTAGAAGAGTGGTCCAAGAAATGGCTGATGAAATTCAACATGAGCAAACGTGAGGTCTTGCATTTTGGAAAAAAAGAGTAAAGGCATGGACTATTTTCTAAATGGTGAGAAAATTCATAAAGCCAAAGTATAAAGGGATCTGGGAGTGCTAGTCCAGGATTCTCTAAAGGTTAACTTGCAGGTTGAGTCCGTGATTAAGAAAGCAAATGTAATGTTGTCATTTACCTCAAGAGGGTTGGAATATAAAAGCAGCGATGTGCTTCTGACACTTTATAGAGCTCTAGTTAGGCCCCATTTAGAATACTGTACCCAACTTTGTGCCCCACACCTTAGGAAGGACATATTGGCACTGGAGCATGTCCAACAGAGATTCACACGGATGATCCCTGGAATCGTAGGCCTAACATATGATGGATCGGCTGAGGATCCTGGGATTGTATTCATTAGAGTTTAGAAAGTTGAGGAGAAATTTAATAGAAACTCACAAGATAATGCATGACTTAGAAAGGGTCCAGCGCTGGGAAGTTGTTTCCATGAGGCGGGGAGACTAGGACCCGTGGGCACAGCCTTAGAATTAGAAGAGGTCAATTTATAACAGAAACGAGGAGACATTTCTTCAGCCAGAGAGTGGTGGGCCTGTGGAATTCATTGGCATGAAGCACAGTGGAGGGCAGGATGTAAAACGTCTTCAAGGCTGAGATTGATAAATTCTTGATCTCGCAAGGAATTAAGGGCTACGGGGGAGAGTGCAGGTAAGTTGAGTTGAAATGCCCATCAGCCATGATTAAATAGCAAAGTGGACTCAATAGGCCAAATTCCCACTCCTATGTCTTATGGTCTTATAGTCTTAACTGCAATGGCTTTTAAGCACGAATCCTGAAGAAGATTTTAACAATTTGACCAAGGCTTGCCTTTGTTTTGAGATTTTATTTTGATCTAAAGTCCCTCTGTTTAGGATATGTTCTGAGTGAGGCTGTGCAATTGCATGCACTCAACTAGTACTCTCTAAGTTTAGTCAGACTGGCAAGGGTGTCCACCTCCATCAAAATACTCTGCAATTTATATGCTCCACTTGCCACATTTTCCAATGATAAAGCTAGTTGTTTGAAGTTCAGTTGGGTTTAAGCTACTAGGGACTTTTGTACAGTTACAGAATTAATCCCGTTCTTGTCGCCACTGAAATAACTCCACAGAAGCCAATATGCCATCACCAGTTTACCCTTTATCTACACATGGCCAATTCTTGACTGTAGCACTGCCTCTTCAAAGCCAGAAGTGGGGTGTGCCAGAATCTCTGACACACCTCTTTTATCTGTCAGCCAGGGCTTCCTGTTTAGACCAGAAGAACAGCCCCAATCAGGGAACTCACATTCTATGAGATCCAGCAGGCTGACCTCATTTCAATCACCACAAGAATGGCAGCTTCAAACTTTCATCAGCATGTTGAGGGACTTTAATCACAAGTATCCGGAGGATTGAGAAAAAGGAATTCCATTCACATGTTTACGCAATTAGGGATGCACCCAATGAATCAATTAAATGAGGTCCATTTGAATTTGGTTTTGGGCATGAGATAAGAGGACCATTGAATTAAGGAAAAATTGGTGAAGTTACGTTATTGGACTAAGGAGAACAGGTGAGTTAGCTAGACAACTTGAAAAGTAGCACAACATGTGATGATATAGGAAGCAGACAAGAGATCAAAAAATCAATAGTTTCACTAGAGGATATACAGTATTAGCATTACTACCAGTGGTGAACTTTTAAAAGCAAGGTTTAGTGGCCTTTATCAATGAAAGGGAATTGATTGAGGTAAATTATTTGATGAGAATATCAGGTAGAAGGAAAATTCACAAAGTGTGTTATTTGAATATGCTCAAATGGTATTTTGATAGGGAAGGAAAATTTGCTACAACTCAAAGTGAAAAATCCAGATGATTCTAATGATTCTAAATTTCACATTCCTCAGCTTAAATTGAACAATGAAGAAGTTCTCAGAAACTGGAAAAATTATTGAGGCACCTTCTAGGTGAAAATCAAAATGACCTGAAAGAATTATTGCAATCACCTGGAGAAATATGTGAGAATATACCAGGAAGTATTAAGCTGAATAAACATGATGTAGATACAGGAAACGCTGTTCCAAGTAAGCAATATGTAGGTTGCTCAAACCATGTGGGTTTAACCCTCTAAAATTGGCAAAGGTACAAAAGGAGATTGAAAGCATGCTCAGAAATGACATTATCAAAATGCACTGAAGCAAATGAAACTCGCACATAGTGACAGTATTAAAACTAGGTGATGCCCAACAATACAGTGTGGACTATCACAAAGTCAATGCAGTTACAAAACCTGACTCGTACCATATTCCACATTGAGAAGGTGGGAAAAGCAACTTTATTTCTAAGCTTGACTTACTTACAGGACATGGCAGATACCTTTGTCTGAAAGAACAAAGAAAATGCCAACTTTCCTGACACCGAATGGACTTCACCAGTTTAAAGTGATGTCACATTTGAAAGGTTAGCCATAAAAGTCATTTCAAGATTACCAAATGTGCAGTCAACATCAAAGGATCTGGTGAGTTTTAGTCACAGATGTGAAGGAATAGTTGAAGCATCTCACGGAATTGTTTGATTGATTTCAGGAGACGGGGTTAGTAATAAACCTGAGAGTGAGTTCACAAAACCCTAAGTTATATTCCTAGGCCATATCATTAGCATGGACAGATAGCTCCACAAGACGTGAAAACAAAGGTTATTGGGGAATTTCTCATAGTCATAGTCATAGAGATGTACAGCATGGAAACAGACCCTTCAGTCCAACCTGTCCATGCCAACAAGATATCCCCAACTCAATCTAGTCCCACCTGCCAGCACCCGGCCCATATCCCTCCAAACCCTTCTATTCATATACCCATCCAAATGTCTCTTAAATGTTGCAAATGTACTAGCCTCCACCACATCCTCTGGCAGCTCATTCCATACACGTTCCACCCTCCGCATGAAAACGTTGCCCCTTATATCTTTTATATCTTTCCCCTCTCATCCTAAATCTATGCCTTCTAGTTCTGGATTCCCGACCCCAGGGAAAAGACTTTGTCTATTTACCCTATCCATGCCCCTCACAATTTTGTAAACCTCTACAAGGTCACCCCTCAGCCTCCGACACTCCAGGGAAAACTTATTATTTAAGTTCAAAAGAGAACAAACTATTTACAACTCCTTACTCTTAAATCTATCTTATACCTTCCACTCTACAATAAATTCTCTCTTAAATTTTCAGCAAATCAATTTCAAACCCAGTTGTTTCTTCGATGTCAAACTTTCTCTGTAGATTTCTCTAGGTTGGCTTTGGTCTTCTACTGCACAAATCTCTTCTGGACAGGTATCTTTCAGAGAGCTATTCTGCTGGCTGTAATTTTGGTGCTTAACAGCTCTTTGCTGTTCTCCCCCTAAATGTTCAAAATGTCTGATTCTATATTCCAAAACATCAGATCATTTCATTGGCTTGGTGTCATCCAAAACAGTAAAATTTAAATTCGATTGGATTTTGGTCTCTGGGGCATAATTTCAACTGATTGGCCAAATGTGTATTTGTTTTGTACCATGGTAACGCAGCTCCAGCTATTTGTTTCAACCAAATGTTGCATTTTTAAATTTTTCAGCACACTCTGTGCCTCTCAAGGTTCATACCAGCTTCTACTCTCTCTTAAAGGTACTGTGCACACCTATACCTTCACAACAGTATTTTTCCCAAAAGTCGAATGTTTATCAAAAGAAATATTCCACCATCCAGAAGGAGACCTTGAGTTTGCAACATTTCAACATTTATGTTGCCAGTAATATATCTGAGATGACGATAAGCTCTTAAGGTTTTTGGAAAATGTTTTAACGACAAAAACGTCACATTATCTAAATGGCATTTATTGTTATAACCATTTAATTTGAAAAGTATGCATGTGGCAGAATGAGAGAACGTAATTGCCGAAGCTTTGCCATAACTTTGATTAAGAAAGACAGGTATTCGGTGATGAATAGAAAGTAACTGAAGTGGAAAGTATTGCTGAAAGTTTACATATTTGGAGTTAATACAATGTAACTCAAACTTATGAAAGATTCGGATGGGAACAAACTATTTTCAGTGATAACCAAAAAGCACAAATGTAAGATATTTGGCAAAATAACAAGAGTAAAGATAAGAGAAACTTCTAATGCAGAACCTTTTATGATGTTGGAATATGTATGTATAATAGTGGAGATAGATTCTGTTGTTACTTTCAAATGGGAATTAGATATATACTCAAATAATTGAAAGTCTGTGGCATGGTGGCTCAGTGGTTAGCACTGTTGCCTCACAGCACCCGAGACCCGGGTTTGATTCCAGCCTCAGGCGACTGTCTGTGTGGAATTTGCACATTCTCCCTATGTCTGTGTGGGTTTCCTCTGGGTTCTCCTGTTTCCTCCCACAATCCAAAGATGTGCAGGTTAGGTGAATTGGCTGTACTAAATTGCCCATACTGTTCAGGGATTCCTAGGTTAGATGCATTAGTCAGGGATAAGTATAAAGTGGGGGAATGGATCTGGATGGGTTACTCTTTGGTGGGTTGGTGTGGACTTGTTGGCTCGCAGGGCCTGTTTTCACACTGTAAGGATTCTATGAGAAAGAACAGATTAGCTACAGTAATTGGAGTTGTTCTTTTAAAGGAAGATGTATTGAATGTCATCTTCCTATTATATATAATTTTAAGAAAAGGAGGTAGAGATTTTGTGGGACAACAGAATATTTGAAAGAAATTGTTCTAACACTATTTCCTGTTAGAAAATTGGGAAATTGGCGGCATGGTTGCTCAGTGGTTGGCATTGTTGCCTCACAACGTGAGGGACCAGACTCGGGTGATTGTCTGTGTGGAGTTTGCACATTCTCCCTGTGTCTGCATAGGATTCATCCATGTGCTCCAGTTTTCTCCCCCAGTTGTTAGATATGCAAGTTAGGTGAATTGGCCATGCTAAATTGCCCATAGTTTTTGGGCTTATGTAGGCTAGGCCCATTAGTCATGGGAAATGTAGAGTAATAATGTAGGGAAATGGGTCTGGGTGGGATACTCTTTGGAGGGTTGGTGTGGACTTGTTGGGCTAAATGGCCTGCTTTCACACTATAGGGATTCTATGATTCTATGATGTATAATGTAGAGTACTATTAGGGTGAGACTAAAAGCTTTGAAAATGAAGCCATCTTTGTATACTGATGGTTCATTTATTTTACAGGGCAGGAGGTGTGAAGTCATCACCTGACGAAGGAGGTGCATTCTGAAAGCTTGTGATTTCAAATAAACCTGTTGGACTATAACCTGATGTCACGTGACTTCTGATTTTGTCTGCCGCAGTCCAATTCCCGACATTTCCGAATCTCCTGGAGTGGACATACTTACTATCCCTAGCTACCCTTTTTTCTCTTAATATACACTTAAAATGCCTTGGGAAACTCCTTAATCTTATTTGCTAAGGACAGTTCACGGCCCCTTGTTAATCACCCTATTCCTTGTTTAAGTTCTTTCCTGATTCTTTTACATTCCTCAAGCACCTTATGAGGATTCCAGCTTCCCTTTTTCTTTTTATGAAGCTTCCAAGATTCCTTGTCACCCAGGGTTCCAGAATCTTATCATCCTTATCTTTCATCCTCACTAGAACATGCTGGTCCTGAACTCCGATGAACTGATATGTAAAGACTCTCACACATCAGATGTGGATTTATCCTCAAACAGATGTTCTTAGTCTAGTTCCTGCTTTAGTCTAGTTTTTTAATTAGCTAATCCCACCCCCACCAATTTAGTACTTTCACATGAAATCAGTTGTATCCTTATGCACAATTATCTTAAAACTTACAAAATTATGATCACTATTCCCAAAATGTTCCTCCACTGAAACTTTGATACCTGGCCATTCTCATTCCCCTAAACAAGGTCTCACATGGGTTCTTTCCTAGTTGGACTATCTTCATATTGTTTCAAGAATCCCTCCTGGATGCATCTGACAAATTCTGCTCTATCTAAACCTCTGGCACTAAAGGAGTCCCAGTCAATATAAGGAATTAAAATTATCCACTACTATAACCTTGTTGTTTTCGCATCTTTCCATGATCTGCCTACATATCTGTTCCTCTATCTCCTGATGGCTATAAGGAGGCCTTCAGGATAACCGCATCACAGTGACTGCACCTTTCTTATTCCTGAGTTCGATCTGTATTGCCTCATTGAATGAGTCCTCCAAGATACTCTTAGTATAGCTGTGACATCCTCCTTGATCAGTGATGCAACTCCCCTACCCCTCTCTATTACGCCTGAAGTATCTAAATTTTGGAATGTTGAGCTGCCGGTCCTGTCATTGTCTCAAGCAAGTTTTTGTAATGGCTACAACATTGTGGAAATGTAGTAATCCAGGCTCTAAGCTCCATCTGCCTTTACTGTTATCTCCATGCATTAAAATAAATAGAGGAACCTTGATTATCCAGTATTTGACTACTTGAATTTCAGATATTCCGAACAAGATCACAAGGTCCGAATGCTTAGCTAAACTGTGTTACCTGGCATCCGATTATCCGACATTCAATTATCCAAACAAAATATTCCCTGCCCGTCTTGTTTGGATAATTGAGGTTCCTCTGTATACTTCAGACTGCCAGTCCTGCCTTATTCATTAACTTAGAATATAGAACATAACAGTATGAAGATCTCAACCCCTGGGAGGGGTCCCTCGGTTCCGTGATCGGTCAAATAATCAACAGGATTGCGGTCTGCTTCAGCAAGGTTTCACAGTTTATTACGATGCCAGGCACAAGTTTGTCCAGCAACACAGAGGTTAAAAGCTTCTGTGTTCCTTGGAGAAACTGTGCAATTTCATTTGGAACAAAGGCAATTTTTATATGTTTCTTAAGAAATAGTTTAGCCTTAATTACAGAATAAATCCAATAAAGTGTAATGAATTGACATAATGGACAACAGGTTAACCCAATGATATTTCCTGGAAAGCAAGGTTGTTTACTACATATTTATCTCTTTCCACCTGCATCTCAAGGTTAACTGAGATGGTCAGTAATGTACTATCTAGCATACTGTGAAGGGTCCATTGTTTTGCTTTATCTTTAATTCAGTTAGCTCAGCAAGGCAGGAGTGCAGCCTTTAGCAGGGTGAGAAGCCATTTTAAATATAGTGTTCATTTGCAGCCTGAAGGCATTTTGTTATGTTACTTTGCATTGAGAAATCGTTTTATGGTTAATAAAAGCATGCATAAAATGGTCACTCCTGGGCAACAGCCTAATTCCAGATTTTAGATCCTCATCTGTACAGGCCCTTCAGCCTTCGATGTTGTGACAACCTGTGAAACCAATCTGAAACCCATCTAACATACACTATTCCATTATCATCCATATGTTTATCCAATGACCATTTAAATGCCTTTAAAGTTGGCGAATCTGCTATTGTTGCAGGTAGGATGTCCCACGCTCTTACTATTTTCTGAGTAAAGAACCTACCACTGACATCTGTCCTATATCTATCACCCATCAATTTAAAGCTATGTCCCCTCTTGCTAGCCATTACCATCTGAGGGAAAAAAGTTCTTACTGCCCCCCTTATCTAATCCTTTGATCATCTTATATGTCTCTATTAAGCCACCTCTCAATCTTCTTCTCTTTAATGAAAACAGCCTCAAGTCACTCAGGCTTTCCTCATAAGACCTTCCCTCCATACCAGGTAACATCCTGATAAATCTCCTCTGCACTCTTTCCAATGCTTCCACATCCTTCCTACAATGACCAGAACTGTACACAATACTGCAAGTGTGGCCGCACCAGAGTTTTGTACAGCTGCAACATGACCTCATGGCTCCAAAATACAATGCTTCTACCAATAAAAGCTAATACACTGTATGCCTTCTTCACAATCCTATCAGCCTGGGTGGCAACTTTCAGGGATGTATGCACATGGACACTGAAGTATCTTTGCTCATCCACACCACCAAGAATTTTACCATTAGCTCAGTACTCTGTTTTCTTGTTATTCCTTGCAAACTGAATCACCTCACCCTTTTCCACATTAGAATCCATTTGCCACCTCTTAGCCCAGGTCTGCAGTTTATCTATGTCCCTTTGTAACCTGCAACATCCTTCAACACTGTTCACAGCTCCACCAACCTTAGTGTCATTTGCAAATTTACTAACCCATCCTTTTACACCCTCATCCAGGTCATTCATAAAATTGACAAACAGCAGCGGCCCTAAAACAGATTCCTAGGGTACACCACTAGTAACTGAACTCCAGGATGAACATTTCCCATCAACCATTACCCTCTTGTCTTATTATAACTAGCCAATTTCTGATCTAAACCACTCAACGACCCTCAATCCCATGTGTCCGTATTTTGTACAATAGCCTACCATGGGGAATCTTATCAAACGCCTGACTGAACTCCATATAAACTGCATCAACCGCTTTACCTAAGATTTGTGAGGCACGATCTATCCTTCATAAAACTGTAATGACTATCCCTAATCAAACTATTCCTTTCCAGATTATTATAAATCCTATCCCTTATAACCTTCCCAACTTGGCCCTGCCTGATCTTCCGATTAGACTTACTTAATCTCTACTTTTTCAGCAAGCTCTCCACCTGCTGACCTACTGCTCTGCCACACTAGTTTGAACACAACTGAGTCCTTGTACACAAATCATTGCAAGCAAGCTGGAAGGCAATGGAAGCATCTAGGAAAGGAAATGGCATGTCGGCCTTCAATGTAAGAGGTTTTGATTAAAGGAACTTTGGAAAAAAATGTCAAAACAACAGCAGTTTTAAAAGGGAGAAGAGCAGACAAAGGAAGCCACATGGTGAGGACAGTGCAGGAGAGTGAGATAGAAAGAGAGAACTTGCAGTTACCGCCTTTGCTATTTGAATTCGTGTATCGCTGGACATCGGAGTGCATCTGGGAAAATTAACAAACAGTGAAATTCACAACTAATCTTGGAGGAACTGTTGGGCGAAGTTCACAGAACAGAATCAGATAAGTTAATTGTTGTTTTAAGTCTGTCCAAGAGAAAGGCTGTATTAGTGAGTACAGTGGATTCTTTCTTGATTATACGTTTTTGGAGATAAGTCTCTTGATTAAACTTAAAATATAAGCCATAACTATTAATTTAAGCTGGGGCAGTGTTTGTAGAGGAATAAGACGGTGTTATTTTTCTGGATCTGTAGATTGTGAAGGAGCAAAAATGGGCTTTGCAGTGATATGTACTTTTTGTCAGATATGGGAGTTTAAAGAGAGGATAATATCTGCCATAAATGCTGTTGGATGCGAATCTTATCAGATCATGGATCGGTTGGAGAGACAGATAGAAGCGATGAGGAATTTGCAACAGCAACAGTATGGGATGGATGGCAGTTATAGGAAGGGGGGAAAGTCTCAGATACAGTCACATAGATGGGTTAACTCCAGGAAGGGTAAGAGAGGTAGGCATCTAGTGCAGGAGTCTTTTGTGGATATACCCATTTCAAACAGGTATGCTGTTTTGGAAAATGTAGGGAATGATGGATTCTCAGGGGAACCACAAACAGCCAAGTTTCTGGTATTGAGACTGGCTCTCATGCAACAAGAGGCACGTCGGCTTCCAAGAGATCAATTGTGTTCAGGGATTCTGTAGTCCGAGGTACAGACAGATGTATCTGTGGCCAGCAGAGAAAAAGCAGAATGGTGTGTTGCTTCCCTGGTGCCAGGATCAAGGATGTCTCAGAGAGGGTAAAGAATGTTCTCACGGGGGAGAGGGGGCATCAGGAGGTCATTGTCCACATTGGAACCAACGACATAGGAAGGGAAAAGGTTGAGATTCTGAAGAGAGATTACAGAGAGTTAGGCAGAAATTTAAAAATGAGGTCCTCAAGGGTAGTAATATATGGATTACTCCCAGTGCTACAAACTAGTGAGGGCAGGAATAGGAGGATAGAGCAGATGAATGCATGGCTAAGGAGCTGGTGTATCGGAGAAGGATTCACATTTGTGGATCATTGAAATCTCTTTTGGGGTAGAAGTGACCTGTACAAGAAGGACGGATTGCACCTAAATCGGAAGGGGACTAATATACTGGCAGGGAAATTTTCTAGAACTGCTTGGGAGGATTTAAACTAGTAAGGTGGGGGGAGGGTGGGACTCGGGGAGATAGCGAGGAAAGAGATTGATCTGAGACGGGTACAGCTGAGAACAGAAGTGAGTCAAACAGTCAGGGCAGGCAGGGACAAGGTAGGACTAATAAATTAAACTGCATTTATTTCAATGCAAGGGGCCTAACAGGGAAGGCAGATGAACTCAGGGCATGATTAGGAACATGGGACTGGGATATCATAGCAATTATGGAAACATGGCTCAGGGATGGGCAGGACTGGCAGCTTAATGTTCCAGGATACAAATGCTACAGGAAGGATAGAAAGGGAGGTAAGGGAGGAGGGGGAGTGGCATTTTTGATAAAGGATAGCGTTACAGCTGTGCTGAGGAAGGATATTCCCAGAAATTCATCCAGGGAAGTTATTTGGATGGAACTGAGAAATAAGAAAGGGATGATCACCTTATTGGGATTGTATTATAAACCCCCCAACAGTCAGAGGGAAATTGAGAAACAAACTTGTCAGGAGATCTCAGCTAACTGTAAGAATAATAGGGTAGTTATGGTAGGCGATTTTAACTTTCCAAACATCGACTGGGACTGCCATAGTGTTAAAGGTTTAGGTGGAGAGGAATTTCTTAAGTGTGTACAAGACAATTTTCTGATTCAGTATGTGGATGTACCTACTAGTGAAGGTGCAAAAACTTGACCTTCCCTTGGGAAATAAGGCAGGGCAGGTGACTGAGGTGTCAGTGGGGGAGCACTTTGGGACCAGCGAAGTGGGACCACTTTTCCATCACTATTTTAAATCGAATAGAATTAAGGATAGGCCAAATCTAAAAGTTGAAGCTATAAATTGGAGAAAGGCCAATTTTGACGGTATTAGGCAAGAACTTTTGATCGCTGATTGGAGGCAGATGTTCGCAGGTAAAGGGACAGCTAGAAAATGGGAAGCCTTCAGAAATGAGATAACAAGAATCCAGAGAAAGTATATTCCTGTCAGGGTGAAAGGGAAGGCTGCTAGGTGTAGGGAATGCTGGATGACTAAAGAAATTGAGGGTTTGTTTAGGAAAAAGAAGGAAGCATATGGCAAAATGGGGACATTAGATAGCTTTGACAAATAGAATTAAGGAGAATCCAAAGGGTTTTTGCAAATATATGAAGGACAAAAGAGTAACTAGGGAGAGAATAGGGCCCCTCAAGGATCAGCAAGGCGGCCTTTGTGTGGAGCCACAGAAAATGGGGGAAGATACTAAATGAACATTTTGCATCAGTATTTACTGTGGAAAAGGATATGGAAGATATAGACTGTAGGGAAATAGATGGTGACATCTTGCAAAATGTCCAGATTACAGAGGAGGAAGTGCTGGATGTCAAGAAACAGGTAAAGGTAGATAAATCCCCAGGACCTGATCAGGTGGGAAGCTATAGAAGTGATTGCTGGGCCTCTTGCTGAGATATTTGTATCATCGATAGTCACAGGTGAGGTGCCGGAAGACTGGAGGTTGGCAAATGTGGTGCCACTGGTTAAGAAGGGTGGTAAAGACAAGCCTGGGAACTATAGACTGGTGAGCCTGACCTTAGTAGTGGACAAGTTGTTGGAGGGAATCCTGAGGGACAGGATGTACATGTATTTGGAAAGGCAAGGACTGATTTAGGATAGTCAGCATGTCTTTGTGCGTGGGAATTCATGTCTCACAAACTTGATTGAGTTTTTTGAATAAGTAACAAAGATTGATGAGGGCAGAGCAGTAGATGTGATCTATGGACTTCAGTTAGGCGTTTGACAAGGTTCCCCATGGGAGACCGATTAGCAAGGTTAGATCTCATGGAATACAGGGAGAACTAGCCATTTGGATACAGAACTGGCTCAAAGGTAGATGACAGTGGGTGGTGGAGGCCTGTGACCAATGGAGTACCACAAGGATCGGTGCTGGGTCCTCTACTTTTTATCATTTACATAAATGATTTGGATGTGAGCATAAGAGGTACAGTTAGTAAGTTTGCAGATTGGAGGTGTAGTGGACAGCAAAGAGCGTTACCTCAGATTACAATAGGATCTGGACGAGATGGGCCAATGGGCTGAGAAGTGTCAGATGGAGTTTCATTCAGATAAATGCGAGGTGCTGCATTTTGGGAAAGCAAATCTTAGCAGGACTTATACACTTAATGGTAAGGTCCTAGGGAGTGTTGCTGAACAAAGAGACCTTGGAGTGCAGGTTCATAGCTCCTTGAAAGTGGAGTCGCAGGTAGATAGGATAGTAAAGAAGGCATTTGCTATGCTTTCCTTTATTGCTCAGAGTATTGAGTACAGGAGTTGGGAGGTCATGTTGCGGCTGTACAGGACATTGGTTAGGCCACTATTGGAATATTGCGTGCAATTCTGGTCTCCTTCTTATCAGAAAGATGTTGTGAAACTTGAAAGGGTTCAGAAAGGATTTACAAGGATGTTGCCAGGGTTGGAAGATCTGAGCTACAGGGAGAGGCTGAACAGGCTGAGGCTGTTTTCCCTGGAGCGTCGGAGGCTGAGGGGTGATCTTATAGAGGTTTACAAAATTAAGAGGGGCATGTATAGGATAAATAGACAAAGTCTTTTCCCTGGAGTCGGGGAGTCCAGAACTAGAGGGCATAGGTTTAGGGTGAGAGGGGAAAGATATAAAAGAGACCTAAGGGGCAACGTTTTCACGCAGGGGATGGTGCGTGTATGGAATGAGCTGCCAGAGGATGTGGTGGAGGCTGGTACAATTGCAACATTTAAGAGGCATTTGGATGGGTATATGAATAGGAAGGGTTTGGAGGGATATGGGCTGGGTGCTGGCAGGTGGGACTAGATTGGGTTGGGATATTTAGTCGGTGTGGACAAGTTGGACCAAACGGTCTGTTTCCATGCTGTACATCTCTATGACTCTATGACAAAGAATCCGGTTTCCTCTCACAGTCCAAAGATGTGCAGGTCAGGTGAATTGGCTATGCTAAATTGTCTATAGTGTTAATCAGAGGGAACTGGGTCTGGGTGAGTTACTCTTCAGAGGGTCAGTGTAGACTTGTTGGGTCAAAGGGCCTGTTTCCATATGGAGGGAATCTAATCTAATCTAATCTTTACTGAAGTTGTACAAGGCCTTACTGTGATCACACCTGGAGTATTCTATACAGTTTTGATCTCCCTATTTAAGATACACTTGCCATTGAGGGAGTACAGTGACTTTTCACAGATTCATTCCTGGGATGGCAGTATCTGTCCAAGGAGTAGAGATTGGGTTAACTGGTCCGGTATTCACTGGAGTTTGTGAAACCTAAAAATTTCAAATGGTATGAGGAGAGCGTGAGAGTATGATATTGAGATCGGAACTTTTTAAAAAATTCACTAGTGTGACGTAAGCATCCCTGACTGGCCAGCATTTATTGCCTGTCCCTACTAGTCCTTCAGGATGTGTTACTGCAGTCTATGTGCTGTAGTAAGACATCCTGTGCTGTAGGGAGACCCACAATGTCTTCAGGGAGGAAACTCCAGGATTTTAAACAATAAGACCATAAAACACAGGAGCAGAAATTGAGCCATTTGGTCCATCGAGTGCGCTCCACCATTCAATCATGGCTGATAGATTTTTCAACTCAATTTTCCTGCTTTCTCCCAGTAACCTTTGATTCCCTTGGCAATCAAGAATTTATCTATCTCTAATTTTGATCTAATGGCAGTGAAGCGATATATTTCAAGTCAAGGCTATTTGGAGGGAACAAATGGTGTCCTCTGTAGCCATTGGAGAGGTCCCTGAGGGCTGGCAAGTAGCTAATGTTGTTCCACAGTTCAAGAAGGGAAATAGGGATAACCCAGAAAATTCTCCCAGGAAACAGGGATAACCCAGACTGGTGAGTCACACATCAGTGACTGGGAAGCGACTGGAGAGGATTCTTAGGCATAGGATTTACATGTATTTAGAAAAGCATTGCCTAATTAGGGACAGTCAGCATGGCCTTGTGCAGGGCTGATGAAGGGCTCTTGCATGAAATGTCGATTCTTCTGCTCTTTGGATGCTGCCTGACCTGCTGAGCTTTTCCAGCATCACACTCCCGACTCCAATCTCCAGCATCTGCAGTCCTCACTTTCTCCTTTGTGTGGGGCACGTCATGTCATGCTTGCTGATGAATTTTTTTGAGGAGTTGACGAGAATGATTGATGAGGGTATAGCAGTGGATGTTGTTTATATGGATTTTATTAAGGATTTCAACAAGGTCCCTCATGATAGTCTCATCCAGAAGGTTAAAATGTGTGGGATTCCTGGTGACTTGGCCCTTTGGATTCAGAATTGGCTTGCCTATAGAAGACAGAGGATAGTCGTGGACTAGTACTAAGACCTCTGTTATTTTTGATTTATACAAATGACTTGGATGAAAACATCGATGGCTAGATTAGTAAATTTGCAGATGACACAAAGATTGGAGGAGTTGTGAGATACTGTAGAAGGTTGTCAAAGGATACAGCAGGGTGTAGATCAGTTGCAGGTATTGGCGGATAAATGGCGGGTGGAGTTTAGTCCAGATGAGTGTGAAGTGTTACACTCTGGGAAACCAAATGTTAGTGGAAGCTGTACAGTTAATGGCAGGATCCTTAACAGCACTGATGTACTGAGGGATCTTGGCATCATAGGCCATAGCTCCTGAAAGTGGCCACACAAGTAGATAGGTTGATAAAGAAGGTGTATGGCATGCCTGCCTTTATTCATCTTGAACCCAGGTCCCAGAATATTACCTGAATTTCCTGAAGAAGAGCTTATGCTCGAAAAGTCTACTCACCTGCTCCTTGGATGCTGCCTGACCGGCTGTGTTTTTCCAGCACCACACTTTTCATTTCTGGATTAATAGTCTACTTTTAGGCCACCGCCTTCCTGTATTGAGTATTGACCTACTCTTCTAGACACGATTTATATGGTGAGTCTAGATGGTTTTCTGATCAATGGCTTCCCCAAGAATGTTCATAGGAGGGGATTCAGTATGGTAACACCACTGAATGTCAAAGGGTGGTGGCTCGATTGAATCTTATACGAGAAGGTCATTGCCTGGCATTTGTGCAGCACATATGTTACTTGCCACTTGTCAAGCAAGCCTGAATATTGTCCAGGTCTTGCTGCTCTTGGATACAGACTGCTTCAATATCTGTGGAGACCTGAATAGTGCTGAATATTGCATATCATAAGCAAACATCCCCATTTCTGACCTTATGAAGAAGGGAAGTAGATAAAGATAATTGGACCTAGGACTATCCTTGCAGAGATGTTCTGAAGCTGAAATAACTGACCTCTAACAACTATAATCATCTTCCCATGAGCCAAGTATGACTCTGACCAGTAAAGAGTTTGGCCCCGACTCCCAATCATTCCAGATTTTGCTGGGATTCCTTGATGTTACTCCTGGTCAAATACAGCCATGATTTCAAGAGCTATCAATCTCACCTTGCTTCTGAAATTTAGCTCTTTTGTCCATGTTTGAACCCAGACTGTTATGAGGTCAGGAGCTGAGCAGCCCTGGCAGGACCCAAATTGGGCATCAATGAACAATTTGTTGCTAAGCAGGTGCTGCTTGATAGCATTATTGGTGAGACTTTCCATCACATTATTGCTGATCCAAAGTTGCCTGATGGGGTGGTAATTTGTCAGTTTGAATTTGACCTGCTTTTTGTGTACAGGAATACTTTGGTAATTTTTCACACTGTTGGGTAAATGCCAATGTTGCAGCCATACTGGAACAGATTAGCTATGGGAGCCACAAGCCCTAGTCTTCAATACTATTGCCAGAATGTTGTCAGGACCCTTTTTAATTATTCAGTGCCTCCAACTATTGCTTTATATCACACGGAATAAATCAAATTGGCTGAAGACTGGTATCGGTTATGCTGGGGACTACTGAAGGAGATCGAGATTGCTGCAAAAATATTAACCTTATCTTTTGCACTAATGTCCTGGATTCTTTCATCATTGAGGATGGGATATCTATGGAGCCTCCTCCTCCAGTGAACTGTCCACAAACATTCATGACACAATGTAGAACTGCAGAATTTAGATCTGATCCATTGATTGTGGGATCACTTAGCTCTGTTCATCACTTGCTTGTTTGGCATGCAAGTAGTCCTTTTTGAGATGCCTTGTTGTTAGGTATCCCAAGTGCTGCTCCTAGCATACCCTCCTTCACTCTCCATTGAACCACAGTTGATCGCTTGGCTTGATGGTAATGGTTGAATGTGAATATGCTGGACCCTGAGGCTGCAGATTGTGTAGAAGTATATTTTTAACTGCAGCTGATGACCCACAGCACTTCATGGATGTCCAGTCTTGGGTTGCTAGATTCATTTTGCACTGTGATTATGCTACACACAATGAAGGGTATTTTCAATGTGAAGATGGGACTTCAGTCCCACAAGCACTTTGTGGTGATTTTATTTACTGTCATGGACAGATACATCAGCAGCTAGCAGATTAGTAAGGCTGAGGTCAAGTATGTTGTTCCCTTACCATATGCCACAGACCCAGTCTAGCGGCAACATCTTTTAGGATCTAACCAGTTCAATCAGTCGTGCTGTTATCAAACTACTTATGGTAGTGGACATTGAAATCCCCCACCAATTGCACATTTTCTCACTCAGTGATTCCTCCAGGTTTTATTCAACATGGAGGAGTGCTGATTTGTCAGCCAAGAACACTTCTCATTGTATATTTATTGTAAAAATACACATGACAATAAATTCTAAATTATATAAGGTCAGGTCACTAGACTTGAAGTGTTAACTCTGTTTCTCACCCCACAGATGCAATTAGACCTTCTGAATTTCTTTAGCAATTCCTACTTTTGTTTCAGATTTTTAGCATCCACAGTTTTCTGTTTTATTTTATTCACCATCCAGATGCACAGTGGACCATGCGGAGTCATCATTGGTGAAAAAGAGTGTAGTTCCTTTTTGATTTTTTGTGAAACAGCATCAATTTCTAGACCGTAGCTTAGATATTAATTGGTTTTGTCTCTGTGTGTTATAATAAACAGATTGCTTTGAGTTTGTTATGGACCAGACCTAGCCCCCTGAATATATTTTAAGAAGGTAACCTATATGCTAACTTTTTATCATTTTAAAGGTAAATGGACAAACTACTTGACGTTAACAAAAACACAATTTATTTGAATACTACAGTGAAAGCACAAAAGAAGAAAGTGGAATTTATAATAACTTAGCTACACTATCACCAAATAATATAGTATTAATCTCTGATTAGCCTGCAAAATAAAACTAGAAACCATTGCCACCCACTTAAACCACCAAATTGTCTAGCTATGCCACAATCCAGGCATAAAGCCTGACACACTCTGGACTGAAAGCTCATCAACCCCCAAGCCCTTCATGTATAACACCCATGTCTGCCCATGGCCAGCTCTGTAGGCATAAAGCCCATCAGTCCACTGGATGCCCACCAGTTCTCCAGGCATAAAGCCTGTCAGTGACCCTTTGGCTGCCCCCAGCTCATCAGGCATAAAGCCCATCCCCCAGCTGAACCAAGTTCTCCCAGGCATAAAGCCCATCCCCAGCTGAACCAAGTTCTCCCAGGCATAAAGCCCATCCCCAGCTGAACCAAGTTCTCCCAGGCATAAAGCCCATCCCCAGCTGAGCCAAGTTGTCCCAGGCATAAAGCCCATCCCCCAGCTGAACCAAGTTCTCCCAGGCATAAAGCCCATCCCCAGCTGAACCAAGTTCTCCCAGGCATAAAGCCCATCCCCCAGCTGAACCAAGTTCTCCCAGGCATAAAGCCCATCCCCCAGCTGAACCAAGTTCTCCCAGGCATAAAGCCCATCCCCAGCTGAACCAAGTTCTCCCAGGCATAAAGCCCATCAGCACCAGCCCCACATTTCAGGCATAAAGCCCATCAAAAACATTAAAATGTCATCCTTGAATGGAAATGGTTCCTATATTGCAGGCATAAAGCCCAGAAGATTAAATCTTGGATCACAATATCCCCAAATAAACAGCTACACACCAATTTTAAATTACCGGAGCTAAGAGGTATAAAGCCTTTTATGCATAAAGCATAAAGCCTAGAGGAGCAGCCAACTGCAACTTTCATTATAAAGCTCCCAAACAGGCTAGTAAAACCATTAAACCAAGTAGTCTTACAAGGAATTCTAACCAGTCATCACCCCGTCAACAAGCAACTGAAAGCTCATGACAATTAATGGAGTCCAAACAGGCACTTAGCTGTTGTGAGGTGAACGTTAGTTGGAGCCACATCTCTCGAATACAGACTTGCAAGTAATATTGAATTTCAACCTATTGGCAAGACAGAAAAAGTACGGAGAGCAAAGCAACAACTTTCCAGTCTGGAACTGTACATCAGCATTCACTAAGACAGCCATGTCATCTTGCTGCAGGAAATTGGATTTGCTTTTTGAATGAAATGCCTGAAAGATAAAACTAGACAATGTTGCCCACCCAAGTAATCCCTTGCAGACAAAAATTACCAAAACCAGCTCAAAACAAACATTACAATCTCAATTTTTTTAAATTACTGGGACGAACATACAAACCAGGTTCAGTCCATCTTCCTCTGCTCTTATCTGACTTGTTCCAGAAGACTCCAGCCCTAAAAAACATTCTTTAATTACACGACTGCCTCATCAGCCCCTCTGCTCTCAACTTCTGCCAATGTGTGCGTCCAGGAACTCTTCATCTGTACTGGCTATCTCATTGTGCGTTGTTAGTGATCTCTTCCTATCCAAGCCCCTTTCCTCCTGAAGATCTTCAATCTTAACCTGCGTGTTGTTCCATCTCTTCATTCTGGTCGACTTCCATGCCAGTCCAATACTCACATCAGTCCTTCACAACTTCACATCAAACACTTTTTCAAGTGAACATTGCACCTTCTGCATAACCAAAGTCTGTCATCTAAAAAGTGGTCCAATGCCAGATTTTGCTTTATTCTGCATCCAAGTATAATGCTTAGATCAGCAAATATAAAAACATACAGTCATGCAGACAACAGTCGCAGCATGGGCGGCACGGTGGCACAGTGGTTAGCACTGCTGCCTCACAGCGCCTGAGACCTGGGTTCAATTCCCGACTCAGGCGACTGACTGTGTGGAGTTTGCACGTTCTCCCCGTGTCTGCGTGGGTTTCCTCCGGGTGCTCCGGTTTCCTCCCACAGTCCAAAGATGTGCGGGTCAGGTGAATTGGCCATGCTAAATTGCCCGTAGTGTTAGGTAAGGGGTAAATGTAGGGGTATGGGTGGGTTGCGCTTCGGCGGGTCGGTGTGGACTTGTTGGGCCGAAGGGCCTGTTTCCACACTGTAAGTAATATAATCTAATAGATATAGCGCCTATTACTGAATAACTGTTCCAACATAGTAACATCTCATAAATACACTCCTTGTCAAAAAGGCAAATTCAGCCACAGATTTTCACATGTAGTTCTCTAATCCAGGAGGAAACATCAAAGGAAAATTCAGAGAAAGTAGCAGCAAGGAGGCATTCACTGAAGGCTTCTGCTCAAAACTAAATTTAAAACTAAAAAAAAACTAGAAAGCTTTGTCTGTGGGAGTTGGCCACACCCAGATTGCTTCCATTGTTCCAATGTTTACAAGAATTCCAAGGCCTCAAATTGTTTACTTTCTTAGATACAGCTTGGCGCCTCTGCCTTACAATCTCTTAAAAAAAAGAACAAAATAAACTCTTAAAGTGACAGCATCATCACAAGTTTCTGAAAGAAGCTTGGTGAAAGTCTCTTTTATTCTGTAAATGTAGTACCAAGGAGAAACAACTGGCCATTCAGTGACTGAATATATTAATGGTGATACTTGCATAGTAGTAGTGGCATTTGATAATCAACACATTCCTCACGTCACAGTCATACAGAAATCTCTGGATTACTTTTAGTCTGCCTACTGCTCATGATCAGAAGAATAAGAGAATTTAACAATTGAACACATGTCTAGAAAATGGTTTGGAGGGAGGACATCAGATTCCGGAGGCATTGAAACTAATTCTGAGATGTGTGAGACCTACACAAGAAGGGCAGGTTGCATTTAACAGGACAGGAACTAATATCCTCACAGTGAGAATCGCTAGTGCTATTGAGAAGGGATTAAGTAGATGAGCAACAGTACAGGAATCTGAGACAGAGATAAAGTAGATGAGGGAAGCAAAACTGGGAAAAGGAAGTAGAGAAGCAGAAATCAAAAACAAAAGGTAGATAAAGTTTAATCAAGCATCAAATACAGTCGAAATTGAGAATAACGTTGCAAAGCAAAATTAAAGGCACTGTATCTTATTGACTTGAATGCACAAATTGTGATAAACTGGCATGTTTTAATTGTGTGATTAAAGTGCATAGTGTAATATAGTTTGGAAATTGGACTTTAAAGTGGAGATTTGCTATATGTGTTGTTTCAATTCTATGACAGTAAGTGAGTAATTTTTTAAAGGTCAGAAAGTCATTTGAAACAATGAACTAAAGACATCATTTCCAAGAAGGAATGTGATTGAAGTTAGTTACCTAGCAGTATGACTCAGAGACAGCTGAACCAAATCAGTTTTTCTTATTGAATCCCTACAGTGTGGAAACAGGCCATTTGGCCCAATGAGTTCACACCGACCATCCGAAGAGCAACCCACCTGGACCCTGCCCTATCCCTGTAATCCTGCATGCTGACATGCCTAACCTACACATCCCTGGACACCATAGGGTAATTTAGCATGGCCAATCCATTAAAATTGCACATCTTTGGAGCGTGGGAGGAAACTGGAAGACCCGAAGGAAACTGATGCAGATGGGGGAGAACATTGAAACACCACACAGATAGTCACCCCCGGGTGAAATCGAACCTGGCTCCCTGCTGTTGTGAAGTAGCAGTGCTAACCACTGAGCCACCGTGCCACCCCTTTCTACCTCTATATTTGCATTACAGTAAAATTAAAATCTTTAAACATCCCCATAATTCGCCCCAATGGTTGAGAACCAGACTTTTTGAATAACTGATCCTAGGCTGTGCAAATAATCAATTTCCAACACCACTTTGTAACTTAAACAAAAGACTAAGCAACATATTAATACCACAATAACTTTAGCAGAGTAAAGTTCAATAACAAAGTAAACTAAGTGCTTTAAATCCAAAAATGTCTGTTTTCGGTCTCATTCACACAATACAAACAAACAAACAGAGTTAAGGATAAATAAAATAACAATATTAGCCAGATTTATCCACAGAATCGATCCGAGTTCGATTCTATGCATAAATAAAATAACAATATTCACCAGATCAATCAAAGTGGTTTTCCAAAGGCATAGATAATAGTTGATTTTCTTAAGATTTCAATCATGGTCACCTTTACAGTTCACTCAGATAACCACAATAATACTTAAAAATTAGTTTTCTATTCTCTGTGCTTCCAAGAGCCGAGCCTGATGAAAAAAGGTCAGCCAATGATTTTTCAAATTTTCACACGTAGTATCAGCAGCTAGATTCCTTCTCACAGAAAACACAGATGAACACACAATTTAGTTGCCATCCAATATCTGTCATCTTCTTGAACGTATGGTGTTTTTCATACTTGCTGGAACCAATTCCCAGTTACTGACCTTATTAATAGCCAACTTCTGCTCTCTGTTTTAATATAATTTGCCTCCCCAGTGATGAAGTACCTGCAATTAACTTCCAGACCTAGTCTTAAAAACTTGTTCGGTCTGTTTTCCTGTTAACGTGGAAAATTGGTGCAGCAGAAGACCATTTGGCCCTTTGAGCCCATCCCACTATTCAATATGATCGTGGCTGATCACGTATCTCATCCCCACTTTCTCTCCATACCCCTTGATTCCTTTAACTGCAAAGTCCAGATCCAGCTCCCTCCTGAATATATCTAAAAACTGGCCCCAATAGCTTTCTGTGGTAGAGAATTCCACAGACTCACAACTCTACGAGTGAAAAAATTCTTCCTCATCTCAGTCCTGAATAGCTTACCCCTTATTCTTAGACTGTGACCCCTCGTTCTGGACTTTCCCAACATTGGGAAGATCCTTCCTGCATCTAGCTGCCCAATTCCATCAGGATTGGATATCTCATGTTTCTACGAGATCCCACCTCATTCTTCTAAATTCCAGTGAGCATAAGCCCAATTGATCCCGTCTTTGAATCAGTCTAGTGAGCCTTTGTTGGACTCCCACAATAGTAAGAATGTCCTTCCTCAAACTAGCAGACCAAAGCTGTATACATTACTCAAGGTGTGGCCTTACCAAGGCTCTGTATAACTGCAGCAAGACATCCCTCCTCCCATACTCAAATCCTCGCACTATGACGGCCAGCATGCCATGAGCTTTCCTTACCACCTGCTGCACTTGCCTGCCAACCTTCAGCAACTGTTCCACTATGGCGTCCAGATCTCGTTGCACCTCAACTTTTCCTAAACTGCCACCATTCAGATAAAAATCTGTCTTCCTGTTTTTTGCCATCAAAGTGAATAACCTCACCTTAATCCACATCACTTTGCATTTGTCAAGTTTTTGCCCACTCAGCCAGACTGTCCAAGTCACGCTGCAGCCTCTTAACATCCCCTTCAAAGCACACATGGCCACCCATTTGCAATAAAGGAGATATTGTACTCAATTCCTTCATCCAAATATATATTGTGAAAAGCTGGGTTACCAGCACTGATCCCTGCAGTACCTCACTCATCACTGCCTACCATTCTGAAAAGAACCCATTTTATTCCAACTCTCTGCTTCCTATCTGCCAATCAGTTCTCTATCTACATCAATACATTATCTCCAATACCATGAGCTTTAATTTTGCTTACTAATTTCTTATATGGAAATTTGTCAAAAGTTTTTCAAAAGTCTAGATACTCAACATCCACTGATTCACCCTCGTCCACTCTACTGGTCATATCCTCAAAAAATTCTAGAAGATTTGGCAAGCATGATTTTTCTTTAATAAATCTATGCAGACTTGAACCAATCATGCCACCACTTTCCAAATGCTCAGTAATTGCATCCTTAATAATTGACCCTAGCATTTTCTCCACTGCTGATGTCAGGCTAACCAGCCTATAATTGCCTGTGTTCTCTCTCCCTAGTTTTTTAAAAAAGTGCGGTTACAACACTTTGCCTATCTCTAGGAACTGTTACAAAGGCAGTGGTGAGTTGCCTTCTTGAATCTCTGCAGTCCATGTGCTGTAGGTTGACAGTACCCTGAGTGACAGGAGTGAAGGAACGATGATGTATTTCCAGTGAGGATGCTGAATGGCTTGGTGGGATTCTCAAGTATCTGATGCCCTTGAAGTTATTGTGGTTTTTGGACCAAAAGAGTGAGGGCTCAAATACTGGCCAGATGCCCATGGGGTTTATTGATTAACTTTTGCAATGTTGAGTTCATGACACAGAACAGCAAAAGATCAGATGTGGGCCATTAGATGGTTCAGGATGTTGCCAGGGTTGGAGGATTTGAGCAGCAGTGAGAGGCTGAATAGGCTGCTGCTGATTTCCCTGTAGCATCAGAGGCTGAGGGGTGACCTTATAGAGGTTTACAAAATCATGAGGAGAATGGATAGGGTAATTAGACAAAGTCTTTTTCCCCGGGTTGGGAGAGTCCAGAAGTAGAGTGTATAGTTTAGGGTGAGAGGGGAAAGATTTAAAGGGACCTAAGGGGCAACTTTTTCACATAAAGGGTGGTGTGTGTATGGAATTAGCTGCCAGAGGAACTGGTGGAGGTTGGTACAATTACAACATTTTAAAGGCAGCTGGATGGATACATGAACAGGAAGGGTTTAAGGTGATATGGGCCAAGTGTTGGCAAATGGGTCTAGATTAATTTAGGATATCTGGTCGGCATGGAGAAATTGGACCAAAGGGTCTGTTTCCACATTATATACCTCTATAACTAATTCTGCAGAACCAGATCATCCAAGAAGAAGGACATGTTGTCAGTTGTGTAAAAATGTCCAGGCTTAAGAGTTTCATTTGTAGAACTTTTATGTTGTGAGAGTTTGTAGACATCTCCTGGCTATCAAAATTGAAAAGGAATGCTAACGCTTGGAATTGAAAAGAGGTGTCAAGGCCATCAGAACTATCATGACCTTATTATGGAGGGAAGGTCATTGCTGAAGCAGCTGAAGATGATTGGGTCTGGACACCTAAGGAACTCTGGCAGAGATGTACAGAATCTGAAATGACTGACTTCCAACAATCACAATCATATTCCTATGTGTCAGGTATGGCTCCAATAGCAGAGAGTTTGTCCCCGACTATTACTAGGGTTCCTTGATGTCACATCTGGTCAAATGCAGTCTTGATGCTCAGGTCCATTATTCTCACTTCACACGTGGAATCAGCTCTATTTTCTATGCTTGAACCAAGGCTATAATAAGTTCAGGAGCTGAGTGACCCTGATAGATCCCAGATTATTGTTGAGCAGCTGCTACTTGATGCCAATGTTGATGCTACCTTCCATCACTTTACTGATGATCAAGAGTACAGTAATGAACAGTAATTAGCCTGGGGTTGGTAGGTCCTGCTTTTTGTGTACAGGACATACCTGGTAATTTTTCACATTGTTGGGTAGATGACAGTGTTGTAACTGCACTGGAACAGCTTTGCTAGGGCAGCAGCAAGTTCTGGAGCACAAGTCTTCAGTACTATTGCCTGAATGCTGGCAGGATCCATAGCCTTTGCAATATCCAGTGCTTCCAATTATTTCTTCATGTGGAATGAATCGAATCGGCTGAAGACTAGTGCCTGTAATGCTGGGGACTTCTGGCTGAAGACTTGGTTTGCCCATCACTGAGGATGGGTATATTTATTGAGCTTCATCCTCCAGTGAATTCTTTAACTGTGCACTACCAATCACGACTTCACGTGACATGACTGAAGAGCTTAATCTAATCCATTGGCTTTGGGCTCTCTTATCTCTGTCTATCACTTACTACTTATGTTGTTTGGTATATAGGTAATCCTGTTTGATAGCTTCATCGGGTTGGTATTTTATTCTTAGGTATGCCTGTTGCTGGTCCTGCCATGCCCTCCTGCGCTTGATTGTAATGGTTGAGTAGAAGATACGCTAGGCCCTGAAGTTGCAGATTATGCTGTAGTCCTGGTTCTATGGTTCTGCTGCTGTTGATAGCCCACAGTGTCTCATGGATGACCAGTCTTGAGTTACAAGATCTATTCGAAATCTGTTCATGTGGCACAACAATTGCATCACACAGGATGGAGGGTATTTTCAATATGAATGTGGGACTTTGACTCCTCGAGGACTGTGCAGTGGTCAGTCTTACCAATACTGTCATGGATACATATACCTGCAGCCAGCAGATTGTTAAGGATGAGGACAAGAAAGTCGTTTCCCTCTTGTTTGTCTCCTCATCACCTGCCACAGACCTAGTCTAATAATAGCTATGCCCTTTAGGGCCCAACCAGCTTGAACATTTGTGATGCTGCAGAGCCACTTGTGATGGTGGACACTCAGAGTACATTTTGTGCTCTTGCTAGGCAAAGTATTTCCTCAAAGTGGTGTTCAAATGGAGGAATACTGATTCATCAACCGAGGGAGAACAGCAGGAAGTTTCCCTGCCCATGTTTAACCTGAAAGCTTCATGGGGTCCAGAGGATGCTCAAAGCAACTCCATCCCAACTGTTTCACATCCCATTGCCTCTGCTGCGTCTGTCCTCATGGTGGGATGGAACATATCAAGGGATAGCGATGGTGGTGTCTAGGACATTATCTGTCAGGTATGATTCCGTAAGTATGACTGTCAAGCTGTTCAATGACTAGTCCATGAGATAGCTCTCCCAATTTTGGCACTAGCCTCCAGATGTTAGTAAGAAGGACTTTGCAGGATTGACAGGGCTGTCTCTGCTGTTATCTTTTCCAGTGTCCAGGTAGTTGGAGTTAATCTGCCCAGTGTCAATGTTTCATTGAGGCTCACTTCAATTAATACAACTGAGTGGCTTGTTGGGCTATTTCAGAGGGCAGTTGAGAGCCAAACACATTGCTGTGGGTCTGGAGTCACAGGAAGGCCAGAGCAGGCAAAGATGACAGATTTCCTTCCCTGAAGGACATTAGTGAGCCAGATGGATTTATCGAACAATTGGCGATGATTTCATGATCACCAGTAGATTCTAATGCCAGATTTTTTTTATTGAATTCAAATTCCACTACCTATGGTGACGGGATTTGCACCCCAAAATTGAGTCGAGTTTGAGTTGAACGATAATTCCTCAAGGCCATTACTTCCCTCTAAATAAAATGAGTCCATGGTATTTGGGGCATGGCTAGAGGATTGGCTGACTGGCAGAAGGCAGAGAATGGAATAAAAGGGTATTTTTCAGAATGGCACCAGTGACTAGTGGAGTTCTACAGGGATCAGAGTTGGGTTCACAACTATTCACATACATAATTGTATGTGGCGGCACGGTGGCACAGTGGTTAGCATTGCTGCTTCATAGCGCCAGAGACCTGGGTTCAATTCCCGACTCAGGCGACTGACTGTGTGGAGTTTGCACGTTCTCCCCGTGTCTGCGTGGGTTTCCTCCGCGTGTTCCGGTTTCCTCCCACAGTCCAAAGATGTGCGGGTCAAGTGAATTGGCCATGCTAAATTGCCCGTAGTGTTAGGTAAGGGGTAAATGTAGGGTTATAGGTGGGTTGCGCTTCGGCGGGTCGGTGTGGACTTGTTGGGGCCGAAGGGCCTGTTTCCACACTGTAAGTAATCTAATCTAATAATTGGTCTGGATGAAGAAATAGAGGGCATTATTGCTAAATTTGCAAAAGACAGAAAGCTAGGTGGAGGGACAGGTTGTGTTAGGGAAGTGGGGAGGCTGCAGAAGGACTTACACAGGGTAGGACAGTGGGCCAAGATATGGCAGATGGGATACAATGTGTGAGGGTTTGTACTTAGGTAGGAAGAGTAAAGATGTAGACTATGTTCTAAATAGGGAAACGCTTTGGAAATCTGAACCACAAAGGTACTTAGGATTCCTATTTCAGGTTACTCTTAAGGTTAACACGTAGGTTCAGTTGGCAGTTAGAAAAGCTCATGCAATATTCTTATTCATTTCAAAAGGGCTAGGATACAAGAACAGAGATGTACTGCTGAGGCTGTATAAGACCCTGGTCAGACCACCATTGGAATTTTGTGAGCAGTTTTGGGCTCCGTATCTAAGGAAGCATGTGCTGGTTTTGGAGGGGTTCCAAAGGAGGTTGACAAGAACAAAGCCAGGGATGAAAGGCTTGCCATATGAGAAGCAGTTTGAGTACTCTAAGTCTGTACTTGATGGAATTTAAAAGGATCAGAGACAATCTCATTGAAATTTACAGAATACTGAGAGGACTGGATAAAGTGGATGTAAAAATATTCCTACTAGTAAGAGAGATTCGGACTCAAGGGCACAGCCTCAGAGTGAAAGGACCAATCTTTCTGAGTAGGGTATGAGGATGTGGAGTAATTTCTTCAGCCAGAGAGTGGTGAATCATTGCCACAGAAATCTGTGGAGGCCAAATCATCAACTGTATGCAAGACAGAAATAGGTAAGTTCTTGATTAGTAAGAAGATCAAAGGTTATGGGAGAAGGCAGGAGAATCAGTTGAGAAGCACATCAACATTGATTAAATGGCAGAGGAGACTCAATGGGCCAAATGACCTAATTCTGCTCCTATATCTTATCTTACAATGTTGAACTTGTATCAAACATTTGTTAGATCACAGCTGGAGTATGGTGAAATTTCTGGAAGGATGTGAACTCATTAGAGAGGGTGCAGAAGCAATCTACAAGAATAGATCCAAAAACGAAGAATGTCAGTTATGAGCATGTATCGAAGAGGTTGGGATTGTTTTCCTTGCATAGAAGAAGACTGAGTGGAGACTTGATGGAGATTGGAGATTTGCAAAATCATGAGCAGACTAAATACAGTAGATAGGGAGAAGCTGCAAGAAAGAGATGTCATAGATTTAAAGTGGTGTGTAAAAGAAGCAACAATGATTTGAGAAAAGTTTTTTACTTGGCGCCTGGAAATGTGGTGGAGGTAGGTTAAATTGAGGCATTCCAGAGGGCATTGTATCACTATTTGGTTCGAAATAACGTGCAAAGGTATGGAGAAAAAAGATATAGACTCCAGGAAATTATGTTCATTTGAAGAGCCGCTGCAGTCACCATAGACCAAATGGAACCCTTCTGTGCCATAACAATTATGTGATAAATTTGTGTTCTTTAATTACAAGGCATTGTCAACCTCATTAGATTGTTCAGTGGTTAACCATCACAGTAAACAAGTGTAAAAATTAAACTGATTGTCTATCAAGCTAGATATCACTCTGGGATGTGACTTATTCAACATTGTCTTCAACTGGGATCATAGCAATTGCCGTTACAGAGACATGGCTACATGGTGATCAATATTGGAAACAACGTTTAAGAAACAATAGTTTTAATGAGAAAAGTAGCACTCAATAAGGGACAAGATCAAAAAGTTAGTAAGTGAGGAGCTCAGAAACACAGAAGCATAGAAAATAGAAGCAAGACTGGGCCATTCAGCTATTGAGGCTGTTCTATCCTTCATGTGATCAAGGCTGATCAAGGCTTCCAACCTGAAAGTTCCCCAATTCTGCAATGCCTGTTTCTATCTCCTACCCAAAATCCATAAATCCAACAGCTCTGGTCAACCAATGGTCTCTGCCTGCTCCTGCCCCACAGAACTCATCTCCTCCTACTTAAATTTCGTTCTTCCCCTTTGGTCCAGGAACTCACCACCTACCTTCGGGACACAACCCACGCCCTGCATCTTCTCCAAGACTTTCAATTCCCCAGCCCTCAACACCTCATCTTCACCATGGATATTCAGTCCCTATACACCTACATCCTCCATGCCAGGGGCCTAGAAACCCTCTGTTTCTTCCTCTCCTGTAGGCCCAACCAGTCCCCCTCCACCGACACTCTCATTTGACTGATGGAACTGGTCCTCACCCTCCACAATTTTCCCTTTGATTCCTCCCACTTCCTACAAACCAAAGGGGTGGTTAAGGGCACCCGCATGGGCCTGAGCAATGCCCGCCTCTTTGTCGGATCCATGGAGCAGTCCCTCTTTTGCAACTACACTGGCACTATCCTTCACCTCTATCTCTGCTACATTGATGACTGCCATCGGTGCTGCCTTGTACTCCCATGAGCTTTTTGAACAGTTCATCAACTTGGCGAACACCTTCCACCTGACCTCAAATTCACCTGGACCATCTCCAACACCTCCCTCCCTTTCCTGGACCTCTCCATTGCCATCTCCAGGAACCAACTCACCACCAACATCCATTTGAAACCCATCAACTCCCACAGCTATTTCAACTACAACTCCACTCAACCGCCCTCCTGAAGAAACGCAATCCTGTACTCCCAATTTCTCTGTCTCTGCTCCATCTGCTCCCATGATGAAATGTTCCACTCTAGGGCATCCCAGATGTTCTCCTACTTTAGGGACTCTAATTTCCCCTTCTCTGTGATTAATGAGGCCTCAACTCCATATCCCCCATTTCCCGCACTTCTGTCCTCAAACTCCCACTCCCCAACAATAATAAGGATAAAGCCCCCCAGTCCTCTCATACCACCAAATCAATCTTTAAATTGAAGGCATCATCATCTACCACTTTTGCCCTTTACAATAGACCCACCACCAAAAGAATATTCCTTCCCCACCCTTATTGCTTTCCATAGAGACCATTTACTCACAACTCCCTTGTTAGCCTCTACAATCCCCACCAAACTTTCCTCCACACCTGGCACCTTTCCCTGCAACTGCAATACATGTAACACCTGTCCCTACACCTCTTCTCTCACCCCTGTCCAAGGCCTCAAACAATCCTTCCAGATTCAGCAGAGTTTCACTTGCACGTTTTCCTATTGCGTCCACTGCTCCCAATGTGGTTTCCTCTGGTTTGTGGAGCACCTGTGCTCTGCATGCACCAATCAACCTGGCCTTCCGGTTACATTCCATTTCAACATGGGGCGTCATGGTGACTCAGTGATTAGCACTGCTGCCTCACAGCACCAGGGTCCCAGATTCAATTCCAGCCTGGGGTGACTGTCTGTGTGGACTTTACACATTCTCCCCGTGTCTGCCTGTGTTTCCTCTGGGTGCTCCGGTTTCCTCCCACAGTCCAAAGATGTGCAGGTTAGGTGAATTTACCATTCTAAATAGCCCATTGTATTAGGTGCATTAGTCAGAGGGAAACAGATTTGGGTGGGTTACTCTTCGGAGGGTCGGCATGGACTTGTTGGGCCGAAGGGCCAATCATGCTGTAGGTAATCTAATCTAATCTAATCTAATCACCCTCCCATTCTCTTGGCCTCCTCTATTGAAGCCAAACATAAACTGGAAGAAAACACCTTATATTTCACCTCAGGAACTCAGAGCCAAACAGTCTTAATATAGAATTCACCAGCTTCAAAATCTCCCCAACCCCAATCTCACCCCATGTCCAGCCTCCCTAACCTGTCCACCTTCCTATTAACCTGCCTGCTCTATCTCTCCCCACTGAGCAATCACAATAACTCCAAACTGCATTCACCTATCACCATCCCATCCATCCTTCTCCCCAGCATCAACCCCTTCCTTCTATTTATTTCTGGGCTCCCTTTCCCCTCCCCAGTCCTGATGAAGAGTCCTGGCCAAAAATGTTGACTTTCCTGCTCCTCTGATGTAGTCTGACCTGCAATGCTTCTCCAGCTCCACATTAGTTGATCCTGATCTCAACACCAATACGCAGACTCCCTTCCCATACTCAACATATTTCCTGTCTAGAAATCTATTTCCTTCTCAAATATATTTAGTGACTTAGGTTTCCAAAGTCTTATTTATGTATAAGTCCCTATGGACCCCAGCATCTGAATAAAGACATTTCTCCCCTCAGTCCAAAATGGCCTATCCTCTACCCTGAGGTGGTGAACCCTTTGTTCTAGACTTGATCATCCTTCTGACCAACCCTTCAGAATTTTATACATTTTAATTAAATTCCTTCTTATCAAAGACTAGTTCTCAGTTTCTCTTCATTCAACACATTGCCATTGCAAGAATCTGACTGGTGACCTTTAGTTAAACTCTCTCTATGGCAAGTGTATATTTTCTTGGTAAAGAGATCAGAACTGCATATAATACTCCAGGTGTTATCCCACCCTTGCCCTTTTTCGTATCAACAAGACATCCTTGGTTCTGTACTTAAAGTCCTCAGTAAAGACAACATACTATTTACGTTCTTAACTGCTTCCTGCATCAACATGCACATCTGCTTTCCGTAACTGATGTACAATGGCACTCAATTTCCTTTGTACACCAAGATTTCCTAAACTGTAGGAATTCTTCCGCCATCAAATTATTGCACATGTAGTTTTGCCAGTAAGTTTTGCATGTTAAATAAAGGTCAGCCATGATTACTGGAGCAACCTCATTGTACGTACAGGTATTTTAAATTTTAGTTGAGTATTATCCCTTACCTCAGTATAACTGTATGGAGGCCTTTAGACAACACCTACTATTGTTTTTGCTCCTTTGTTGCTTCTTAGTTCCACCTGGTTCTATGTATATTTTTCAAGGCACTAGCAAAAACAGAAATTGCTGGAGGATCTCAGCAGGTCTGGCTGCGTTTGTGAAGAGTTAACGTTTTGAGCCCAGTGATCTTCCTTCAGAACATCTGAGGAATTTCAGTTCACAGATGCTACCAGACCTGCTGAGTTTCTCCTGCAATTTCTATTTTTTTTGCTTCAGATCTCCAGCGTCTACAGTTTTTTATTTCGTCGTTTATTATTCTGCTGATTCCATGCTTTACTAAGAAAACAAAAGCACCACCTCTCTGTTTTTCCTTGCCTCTCCTTTCTAAATATACCTTTGGATATTTGGTTCCCAGCCGTGTAACTTTACAGCCATGCCTCAGTAATAACATTTACATCATACTCACTTACAACATTTTTAAACTCTTCATTTATTATCCTTATTGTAATTGCTCCGTTTAATGCAATAAATTCAGGTCTGCCTTTTCAACATATTTACACTTTTTGTGCTATTGCTCTGGTTGCTGCTACTACTCGTTGGTTTTACCTGTCATCCAATTTTGCTTTGCACTTTTCTGCCGTTGGTCCTTTATTTCCCCATAACCGTTCCCTGACCTCGCACCGCCGGAGCGAGGCGCTAACGGACACAACGTGGAGGCGGGAACAATCTGGGAGGCGGGACCTGGGCCTGGCCGCTGCCTCCTCGTGGACGGGCCGTTGACGAGGGGCCGGCCTGGCTCGTTGTCATGGCAACAAATTCCGGAAACAAGAGGCGCACTGCGGGCCTTCGAGCGGAGAGGGAGAGAGAAGATGGCGCATTACCGGGTAAGGAAAGAAAGGAAAACGTGGAGACGGCTGGGAACCAACCCGGGAGGAGCGGGAGTTTGGAGTGAGGATCACTTGAGGAGAGCCAAGGAACAGGAACGGGTTGGGTAACTCTGGGACAACCCAATGGTCCGGGTCCGGAGTTAGGACGACGGGGTTTATAGGGGAGGGTCTGCAGTAGGAGGAGACTGAGTTCGGGCGGTAAGAGGGTCTGCAGCGGAGATTACTGGGTTTGACGGGAAGGGTCTGGAGTGGGGACGATGGGGTTTGTGGGGGAGGGTCTGGAGAGGGGATGAGTAGGATTTTGGGGGTAGGTGACGGCTGGAGTGGGGGGGAAGGGTCTGTTATGGAGACAGCTAGTTGTGGATGGGGGGTGGGAAGGGTCTGTGTGTGGGATGCCTGGGGTTGTGGTCTGCAGTGAGGTGACCTGAGGGGGAGACAGGGAAATGGAGAATGGCAGAAGGAGAAGTTGGTGCCATGTGCTCGAGTTCATAAGTGGGATTGGGGGTGGTGGGTGAAATTGGGTTTTGTGTAGGGTAAGTGGGTGTAAGGCAAGGTGAGTGAATGGAGTGAGGTAGGCTGAGGCAAGGGTGAGTGGGGGTCAGATGGAGTGAGTTGGGTGGGATCAAGGAGGATGTTTGAGGAGGCAGTGGCAAGAGAAAGTATGGTGTCTGGGGGAGGAGAGTAGGGTGGTGGTGTTGGATTTGACAAGAAGGACTGGGGAGAGAGAGTTGGGATGACTGTTTGTTTTTTTTGGGTGTCTGGATGTGGGGACATTTGGGGGTCTGGTTTTGTTTGCCTTTTATCTGAATGGTATGGCAGTGGTGTGGTGAGTAAGTTTGCAGATGATGCCAAAATTGGTGATATTGTGGACAGTGATGAAGGTTATCTAACATTGCAAAGAGATCTTAATCATTTGGGTCAATTGGCTGAGGAGTGGCAGATGATGTTTTATTTGACTAAATGCAAGGTATTGCATTTTGGCAAAACAAACAAGGGCAGGAATTATACAATTAATGGTCAGGCTTTGGCTCCTATTGTAGAACCGTGAGATTTATCAGTTCAAATACATAATTCTTTGAAATTTGTGCCTAGTTAAGATATTTAGCAGGTTTACCTTCTTCACTCAGGCCTTTAAGGATGTTATGTTAAAGTTACTGATAATCCTAGAATGAAAGGAGATGCTATCCAGCCTTACCTTTATAACCTTGAAATTCAATGTGGCTCTGTCCCTTCCCCTTGCCAAACTAATTTAAGTTTCTCCCAGTGGCATGCACAAACCCACGAGAAAATGGCCCCCACCTGAACCAGAATGGGGTTCTTCTGCTTGATTAAAGTGGATTCCGTACAGTGTGGAAATAGCCCAACAAGTCCATACCGACCCTCCAAAGAGTAACCCCCCCAGACCCATTCCCTCTGAGGAATGCACCTAATACTGTGGGCAATTTAGCATGGCCAATTCACCTCTTTGTGACTGTGGGAGGAAACTGGAGCACCCAGAGGAAACCCACGCAGACACAGGGAGAATGTGCAAACTCCACACACACAGTTGCCCAAGGCTGGAATCAAACCTGGGACCCTGGTGCTGTGAGGCAGCGGTGCTAACCACTGAGCCACCGTGCTGCCCCAAAAGGCTCCATCTTCCACAGAAACAGTTCCTGTCATTCAGGAATCTCAACCCTCCTTGCTGTACCAAATCTTGAGCTGAAAATATGTTGCTGGGAAAGCGCAGCAGGTCAGGCAGCATCCAAGGAACAGGAGATTCGATGTTTCAGGCATAAGCCCTTCTTCAGGAATGAGGAAAGTGTGTCCAGCAGGCTAAGATAAAGGAAGGGAGGAGGGACTTGGGGGAGGGGCGATGGAGATGTGATAGGTAGAAGGAGGTCAAGGTGAGGGTGATAGGCTGGAGTGGTGTGGGGCGGAGAGGTCAGGAAGAAGATTGCAGGTTAGGAAGGCAGTGCTGAGTTCGAGGGAATTGACTGAGACAAGGTGAGGGGTGGGGTGGAAAGAGGAAACTGGAGAAATCTGAGTTCATCCCTTGTGGTTGGAGGGATCCTAGGCAGAAGATGAGGCGCTCTTCCTCCAACCGTCGTTTTGTTATGGTCTGGCGATGGAGGAGTCCAAGGACCTGCATGTCCTTGGTGGAGTGGGAGGGGAGTTAAAGTGTTGAGCCACGGGGTGGTTGGGTTGGTTGGTCCAGGTGTCCCAGAGGTGTTCTCTGAAACATTCCGCAAGTAGGCAGCCTGTCTCTCCAATATAGAGGAGGCCACGTCAGGTGCAGCGGATGCAATAGATGATGTGTGCAGAGGTTGCAGGTGAATTTGTGGTGGATGTGGAAGGATCCCTTGGGGCCTTGGAGAGAAGTGAGGGAGGAGGTGTGGGCGCAAGTTTTGCATTTCTTGCGGTTGCAGGAGAAGGTGCCGGGAGTGGAGGTGGGTTGGTGGGGGTTGTGGACCTGACGAGGGAGTCACGGAGGGAGTGGTCTTTTCAGAACGCTGATAGGGGAGGGGAGGGAAATATATCCCTGGTGGTGGGGTCCGTTTGGAGGTGGCGGAAATGATGGCTGATGATACGCTGTATATAGAGGTTGGTGGGGTGGTAGGTGAGAACCTGTGGGGTTCTGTCCTGGTGGCGGTTGAGGGGTGGGGATCAAGGCGGAAGGAGCGGGAAGTGGAGGGGATGCAGTGGAGGCATCGTCGATCACGTCTGGGGGGAAATTGCGGTCCTTGAAGAAAAGAGGCCATCTGGCCTGTACAGTATTGGGACTGGTCCTCCTGGAGCAGATGCGGCGGAGAAGGAGGAGTTGGGAATATGGGATGGCGTTTTTAACAGGGGCAGGGTGGAGAAGGTGTAGTCTAGGTAGCTGTGGGAGTCAGTCGGTTTATAGTAGATGTCTGTGTTGATTCATCGCCCGAGATAGAAATGGAAAGGTCTAGGAAGGGAGGGAGGAGTCTGAGACGGTCCAGGTGAATTTGAGGTCGGGGTGGAAGGTGTTTGTCAAGTGGATGAACTGTTCAACCTCCTCGTGGGAGCACGAGGCATCGCCGATACAGTCATCGAAGTGCAGAGGAAAAGGTGAAGGGGTGGTGCC